>NC_056726.1:1200035212-1200327712 GCF_019279795.1 Protopterus annectens
CTAGGGACATTCTGTCAACTCAGTGTGCCAGTCTGAATATGTGCATGTATATGAGAATATAAATGGGGGAAGGTGCCCCAGCCAATGCAATGCATGGGCTGCCAGAGGTGATTAAAACAGAAAAATGACTGATTAGCACTAGCTGTAGCACTACATGATTCAGAGCTATGCAAAGGATCAGATAGTGAGGTCTTTCATTATTTGGATGATATTGTGTCTGAACTTCAACTTCCCACATTGTGGAAATGGTGCCTTTTGTCTGCAACTTTTAACATCAGTGTTGGAATTCTTTCTGAATTCCTGGGTCTATATCTTTTCTGTCATACATAACATCACAGGATGAGCAGATATAGATCCAATTTCAACTAAAAAAACATGAAAGGTTTGTGCAATTGAGACTGCATAAAGAAAATATGCTACAAAGGAGCAGAGTTATATAATATTATCATAATATATGTTAAGTGTTTTTGTTATTCTATTAATCCATGTGATTTGAAGGACTGTCCTTACAAATATTGTCTTTTTTATTGTCAGACAATTCATTATATATTATGTTCTTGAGTGTTTATTTCTTTATCATCATCAATCCTTAATTTTCCCCATTTTCAACAAGGAGTTGGGGTATCATGTCATCTGCCATCCTCTCTCTCTCTCTCGAGTCAGTGCCACACTCCCACCTTCTTCGTCAATCATACCTGACGTCTCTTACCCAATCCATCCATCTCTTTGCTGGACACCCTTGTTTCCTTCTGCCTTTTTCATACCTGTGAGTGTTTATTTAGTAAGTGACATTTTATTTTTATTTTGTGGAGCTTGGTACATTATTTTATGAGGTGGTTGGTCAGCTGTTGTCAATTGTATGACAAGCTGGAAAGCTTTAAAACTGAGTTAATGTAGGAGTAATATTGTTCTGAAGTTGTTCTTGGATCAATAAAAGAATAAAAGCACTTAACCTATATTATTCTCTCATCTCTGAATGTACGTTCATTGCATAGTTTTGATAGTTTTTCATGCTAATGTGGCACCGTTCAGTCTTGAAGAAAGAAGACAAATGGTTCCATACAATTTCTCCAAGGTACTTCTTGCAAGCGGTCATTTTAAATACCAAATTTAATGGGCAATTCTTAGCACAGAATGTCTGCTGTCAAATGGAATAACCTTTCACTCCTAATATGCAGAGTCTGAATGTTCATGTTAATTTAGAGGGGATGCAGGTAGTCAGCAGGGAAAACAAATAAATGAAGATTTGGTGTCAAGCATACTTTTTGCAATAGTATTTCACATGAATGTCTGGTACATGAAACTTTAACTAACAGGTAAAACTCCAGGAATAAAGTACGATAGAAATGCAAATTATTAAAAATAAACATAGGGCAAAACTCTTGTAAACAGGACTGTGTCTGCTGGCATTAATGGCTAAATTGTGTCTGGTTACTATAGACAAACTGCAACATTGCCAGCTAGCTGAGAATAATGCTGCAGCATGGCTGTTAGTGTGGACAGTGACTAGATTAGGTAATTGCAAAGATTAAAAATCATATTTAAGGTGAAATGGTGCAAACATTTATTTGAATTACTTTATTTTTATTTGTTTGGTTAATGAGGTAATGCAGTGATCGTATCTCTCAACTGTCCAGATTTTCACAGAATGTGAAGATATTTGTGTAATATTTTTTGCTGCTTCTTATAAAATTTGTGGTTTTCTGGAAGAGGATTGAAGTCACTAAATAATGATATACATTTGAGTTTCAGACTTTATATCATTCACAAAATGCATGCTAATGCAAATCCTGTTATTCTAGCAACTTTCTATATTTATAAGAATGATATTAAACTATGTCCCTATATTCGGGCCTTTGTTCCCCATCCCAATTATTTTATGCTTTGTCTAGACCTTTTATACTAAGAGACTGAGAGGAAGGACACTGATCTGACTGGGCCATCTGCAGGTACAAGGCTCAGTGTAACCACATAAGATAAAGGTACTACAATGTTAGCAATAGAGAAAAAAAATAGACATAACCTGTTCCCTGGTTAGGAGACAGAGACCATTGTAGGTCTTATTGTATGGGAAGATTAAGAAATGGCATCTTTGGATAAAACAATAAAAACTTCATGAAAGGCAGAGAGAGTGAGAGAGAGACTTTTCAAAGGCTGTATTAACACAGCAGAGATGGCTAGCTTCTGAAGTTAAGGCAAACGAAACAAATGTCTGTGGACATTTAATAGGCACAGAAATTGACATGAATTATAATGAGAAGCTTTTTCTGATGGCTTTCATGCCTGAAAAAACAGCTAAACCTTGTGGTGAGTTAATAAAATCGGGTTCCTATCAGCATCTCGAACGTTGACAATATCGAATGCGATATAGTCGATGTGAGAATGCCGAAAGTGCAGAACATTGAACGGGTAAATGGAAATCTCCATAAGGGGAGATTTCCATTTACTACAATGTAGTGCGGTCTCGGAGTTGGTATATTTAAATAGCAAGGGGTGTGGGGGGCGCAGGGGGGCTTGCCCCCTGCCTACACCCTTTAGTTTTTTTTTGTTTTGTTTTTTATATTGGCATTCGAAAATGTAATAGTTCGATCATTTCAGTTCGATATTTTGTGATTTGAACTATTAAATTTTCGAAATACTGATATAGACCCAATAAAATCTACATGTATCTTATTATAAATAATAATCAGGTTTTCTGCATTTGATTTTCAGCTTTAAAACTTTAGGATTTGGCAGTTAGGATATAGAATTCAAGAGGCCAGAAAATTCCAGTAAGTGAGACACTGGAAACATTGAAGAGGAAAAGGTCTATAACAAGCATTAGCAGCTGATAGAAAGGTGATTTAGCCACCACAGATGATATAAAGGTGAACATATCATGTAACACTTCATTAGGGGCATAGAGTGAGCTTGTAGAATATAAAAAGTATGTTATCACCAGCAGGGTCGGCCTTGGGTCAAGTGGTGCCCAAGGCAAAAGGGTCCCGCAGTGCCCTCCCCACACCACCTGGTGCCCTATCCTGGTCTATTTACACCATCTAGTTTACTGGAGAAGCACCCCTGCTAGAGCAGTGCCCTAGGTGGCCGCCTAGTTGGCCTATGCCTAAGGCTGGCTATGATCACCAGTACAAGAGCAAATCAGCTCTCTGTAAGTCATCTCTGCTGTGTTGATATGGCTCATTATGTTATATTCTGTAGATGACTTTACTGCAATAACTAAATGCAATGAAAGACTGTAAGAGCTCAGTAAACACATCATGGAGCAAAACTGCTGGGTTTAGTGTTATGAGGACCTCTGTATTCTGTACGTTAGTAGATACTGTTCATACAGAAAACCTTCTAGAATTAATAAAAAACTTAATGAGCAGCTATATTACTTTGATGTCAGAGACAGAACTTCTGGACATATTGATTCCATTCAGCAAGAAGATACCTCTTAACTGTCCAGATTGTTGCCTCATATTTTTGGGCTGTTCCTCATAAAATTTGTGGTTTTCTGGTAAATTACTGGGGTGATCTGAGGATTGAAGTCACCAAATAATGACATACAGTTGAGTTTCAGACTTCACGTCCTTCAGAAAATGTATGTTAACACAAACCCTGTTATTCTAGCAAGTATACAAGTTTAGAAGGGCAATATTTCACATCTGTCCCAATTTTGGGACATTTGTCCCCCCATTTTGTTAGGCTTTGACCAGATTTCTTGCACTAAGAGGTTGAGAGGTATGAGAAGAGGGTAGATGACACTTGTTACCTCCAAGGAGAAAGAAAGGGTCAAAAACTGAAATGAGTTTTACCAGTAAGTATAGCATGCAGAGGCCATCATATATGCTTAAAAGAGAGAATGCATCCCTTGTTAAACCTCAGTGTCTGTCCTAATAGATTGAGAAGATGTGAGTAAGGATGTACAAAAATGACTTGATACAGCAGTATGATTATTAGGGGGAGCTTAGCAGAAAGCTATCCCTATTGGCCTTCTAGGGGAATGCAAGAGGATGAGGTGGAAAGAGTATAGCTGGCCATTGGTCCTATTAAATGGCTGGATATAAGTTCAGAAAATGGCCATAAATAGATGGACTGGTTCTAATTACTGCACATGGAAACCCGGTAAAAAAATATAAATAAAATAAATAAATAAGCAAGTAAACCCATCAGTAGCAATCACAGAGTGCAAGTGATATTTGGAGGAACTGAACCTTTAACTCACAGTGTCTGGAATAAGGTTAGGGAACAATGTGAAATATGAAAGAATGGTTAAGTCCGTAGCACTACAACAGATTAACTGAGTTTGGTCAATTACATAAAAATGATACCGATGAGTATATGCCAAGAATAAGGATTTTAATTTGTAAAAAAGTTCTACCATGTGCTAAAAAGATGTAGCTAAACTTAGAGCTGATCTTCTAGTATAGATAAAGCTTTAATGAAGAGAAGAAAAAAAGATTACTGAAGTCCTTGGCAGGAATTTAAAAGACTTAAAACACACAAGTCTAGTCAATGTTCTGCCTCACAGGCTTCCATCCCAAGTGCAGTAACAAAATTAGCATTTTGCAAACCAAAGGCGATTGCATCATGTGAATGTTTAGAGCAAAACCTGAAAATATTCTTCATGCTTACTGAGCCCACCCAGTAAACAGCACATGTTTGGTGTGGGGGGATGAGTCCCCTCCACATGATCATCTTACTCTGAACTAGTCACATTTTGAGCTGTTTGCACCACTGAAATAAACTGTGCCTTTAACACATGTTGCTACAGGTAGGGTGCTGCATACATTAACTGTGCAATAATATCACGTTATGTCATTTCTGCAATAAGGTGTGATGGGGGTTGCACTAATGATACTATTCAGTCCAAATGGCTACTTCCAGGGTATCATTGTGATACGCTACCTGCATTCTGTAAGACACCGCAGTATCAGTTTAACTCTGTATCGCTAGAATATTATACACAAGTACTTGTACTACAGTACGTGCAAGAAGGCTTGTCCTTTCACGTCGTCTTCATAATAATATCAGAAGTATTACAACTTTATCATGCACTTTATTTCTGTCCAGTGATTAAGCCGCTGACATTAGGACAAAAACTGACTTTGTCAATATCAGGCCAATAGTCATATGTGCTATCACAATATCAGGGCGATAGTCATAGGCATCATCATGGCATCGGGACAACACTCATAGGCACTATCACAATATCGGGCCTGTAGTCATACTCACTATTGTAAAATCAGGCCAATAGTCATACGTACTTTGACAACAGTGGGCCAATACTCATAGGCACTATCACAATATCGGGCCTGTAGTCATACTCACTATTGTAAAATCAGGCCAATGGTCATATGTACTATGACAACAGTGGGCCAATAGGCATAGGCACTATCACAATATCATGCCAGTAGTCATATACCTTATCACAATATATAGTGATATGCACTATCTCAATATTAGGCCAATAGTTCTATGCACTATGTGCCGCTACAGTATAAATTGACAACACTGTACACAACTTGGACTGTACAAGAATATAGCGGGCTGTGTGCTGAAAATATGGAAAGTTCACAATTTTGTAGCTTAATTATCATAATTTACCTGAACTGTTCTGCAGCAAGCTGGTGGATGAGTCATATATGATTATACTGAAAGATAAAGGTGACATTGTGGAAGATGGGTAATGTGCAGATTCTATTATCATAGTGCACACACATCTGGTGACCTGAAACTTTCATTGACTGCTTTTTTTCAGGAGTTTCATATGATGTCAGAGGAGGTGACTATTGACTTGTCAGGCAAGTTCTGTATTTAAACCAAGCAGAGAAACCAGCAAACAAATACACAAAAAGGCTTCTGAGGAAAATGGACTGCAATAAAGCTTGAAAAACAGCTTAATATAATGCAAAAGCACTAGGCAACAGTTCGCAGTGTATTAACTCAATCCAAAAGATGAATCCAACCACAGATATACTGATTTATTAGATAAGCACTTTTGTTCTTAATACTAAGAACATGTCAGATAAAACAATACAAATGCAAAGCAAAATTTATAGTAAAAAACAACTGTCATTAAAAACACCCCCTACCTTACCAATCTCATTTAAAAAATAATTAACTTGTAATTAAATGCTTTACATTATACAAAATGCATATTGACACCTTAAAATATAATAAAAAACATCAACGTGAAAAATATAAATAAAATACAATTATTTCTATTCATTCAAACTACTGACAAAGGTTCAATTTTCACCTCTCCAATGCCTTTATTCTTAGCAGTGAACTGATGGAAACTTGGTCATTCAAACCTGGCCAGTTACCTGCATTTAAATATAACTGCCAGTAAAGCTCACTTTTTTCCAATAATAATGACCAAGCACCACCTCGCTGATCTAAACTAATACTAACAATAACCACAAATTTAAAAGAATGGATATTCTCTTCCATACAGTGTTTACTCAAGGCATTTCTTTCCTTCTTTGCCCTAATGTCATACAAATGTCCGTAAACTCTATTTTTTCAATTCCAATCAGTTTTCCTAACATGAAAACATTGCCATTTACAACAAAGAGCACAATATATAACTTTTTCAGAACTGCAGTTGTATTTACCACAAAATGGTCACATCAATATTATTTACCAAATGGAAAATCAGCACTCAGCATGCTCAAAGCAGCTCTGGAAACCAGTTTATTGAGGTCACAAGCAAATCAACGAACCACACATATTTTTTATACATACTGTTCTGCATTTATAAACATACGTACACAAATTGCATACCCCACATTTTCTCATAAAACCATCCCTCTTAGAAGGCCCGGATCTCCTCTCAAATATATTTTTAAAGTTCCTACCCTTTTTATATAGCACTAGTGGATGTTCACCCACATGCAATCTAATATTCCTGTCATTTCTTAAAATTTCCCAATTTCTGTGTAAAATATTCTGAAGTTGGTAACTACCTATATTGAATGTGGTTATAAAGGAACTTCTAAAATCATCACTACTACTAAACGTGTTGGGCCTTCTCTTTCTCTAGGCCCATGAATGTCATTATCTTTGTACCACTGTTGAGTGACAAAGATAATGACATTCTAACTTATTCCTCTGTCTTTTGCCAAGCTGACTCCGAGCCGTTTTTACAGTGAATGGAAATGGACCATTGTGACCACTGAGAAATCTGTAGTTAGGAGAAATCTGTAGTCAGGATTGTTGAGATTCATGGATAAACTGCCATAAAATGTATCAAATATCATCCCAAGATATGTCATATAAACATAATCAGCCACCAAAGAAAAGACCACCCACTTCTGTTGTATGTACACTGCTGAACGATGTGTAACACAGTATTCTACAGCTGAAATCGTATTTTTGCATTGTGATAATTCCTGTAGAGGAAACTGGGTGCAGCAAAATATGATCTCTATGACAACCTTTGTTATATTTAAAATGTCAGTGTGTGTATGTGTTCTGCAGAGGTTAAGGCTGTGAGTTGCAGTTCCTGGGGTACAGTGTTTGATTCCCTCATCTTTTATTTGACCTCTACACCCTCAATTAGTGGCTAACTGGCCAGAAACATATACTCAGTCCCTCAAAATCAAAAGCAGTGCATTTTGGAACCAGCCAAAAAAATAACCACCACCAGCACCCAGCTTCCACAATATTAAAGATGTTAACAGTACCATCATAGAAACTACCACATCCTTCAAATACCTTGGGATTTAGCTAGACCAATCTTTTAACTTTCAACTATACATTCAAAACACACTCAAAATGATCAACACACTACTGTTGTGGCAAACAAGCTATAGCCTCTTCTGTCCAATTGTGCTAAAGCTGCCACAAGCAAAGGGATATTCATATCTCATCTCAGATATGGACTGCCCATTATAGCTGCAGCCTCAAAGAAAAATGCCACCACTTTACAAACCATCTCCAATAAAATCTGCTAGTTCATTACTAACTCACCCAATAATGACCACTAATGCCTAACTCTTGAAAAAGCTAAATAGCTCCCAATACATTTGAGTCAACCGCCTATTAGGAACACTATTTCACAAAGCCCTTTCTTCTGAGACATTGTGCAGTCTCATTCAAACTTTTCAACAACCCCCCCCCCCATACACACACATATAATTTCAGGGATATTGTTCAATCTCAACCCACCCTACTGACTCCAAAAAGTAAACTTTATTGATCATGCAATCTCAAGCCTCACACCTAAACTATGGGACTCCATTCCTCTCTCACTCTGATACATCCAAAAGTACCCAGACTTCAGACAACAGCTCACGGAAGGCCTCTTCACCCAAGCAAAGTGTGACTGTACTTACCCAGGTCACATTGCATGAATGCTGCAGTTCTCTCACACACCCCTTTATCTCTCTTTTATCCTTTCCTATCTCATTTTATCACCCCCTTCCTTACTGACTGTCATTCATTCCCTCTTGCCTTTGCATCTCTCTCATACTTCTTCTTTCTACTGCTCATCCCTCTGCATGCCTTTCTCACTTTTTCCCTGCCTTCTCCCTTCGGTATCCTTTTCTGCAACTATTTTCACAGGCATCTTCAACTGTCTTCATGCCTGTCTATATAATGATATGCTGTTATCCCTGTACCAAAAGCCTTCTCAGTTATTATGGCTATACCTTATCCATAACACTCTTCTAAGCATAATTCTATTTTTCCATCCATGTTTTCACATTATTAATTGCTTCTTGAACTAAATGTTGCAGCATATTCTTACATCTGCAAACATGTACGTATGTTACTTTTGTAATATATCCTTTTATCTGTAAATACGTTTTGTTAATTTCTTATATGATCCTTTTCACCTGGGCTGTGCCTGTAAATGATCCTTTGAGATCAGTGCACTACCCCAATAAATAAATAAACTAATAAATAATTTGCTTACTGTGTGACTTTGAGTAAGTCAGTACGCCAGACATCTCTCCTAAGTCACCCCTGAAAAGTGCTCCTATCTGGCTAACAAAAGGAATTATTATTGTGCATGTGGATGAGGATGTATAATCATACCCCAACGCATGTATGTATATACATACATAGGTTTATGAAATCTCAATGACATACACGTTGTTCAAAGTATGTTTCACAAAATCCAAATGATTAAAAAACAGGCTTATTGATAAAGTGTTGAAATTCTAAATAAGCAAGCCCCCTCCATCCCCGTATATATATATATATATATATATATATATATGTATATATATATATCGATTTTCAGTATTTTGCACCCATAAAGTCAACTCCCAGAAAGAATGAAAACTCAGAAGCGCGAAATTCAAAATCTCACATACCAAAGATTTTGAATTAGCGGTTCTGGTGTTTCGCTGTGGTTATGGATACAGGTAAGTGCTTATGTGTTAAGAGTTTTGGGTAGGGTCTGTGGTGTGTGTTAATGTGTTTTGTTACTGTGATGTGTGTGTACGAGGAGAATGTAGCTTGTGTGGTGGTGTTTTGTGTGTTTTTGTATGTAGTCTGACCTCAGAGTTAGAATATATAAGTGGGGGGGTGTGGGGGGCACATCCCCCCACATGAGGGGTGCTGGGGGGCTTGCACCCCTACTTTTATGTAGGACAGAGCTTGTGTTTGTGTGTGGGGAGGAAGGTGTGTGTTTGTGTGCAGCAGAAGCGGTAATTCAAAATCTCTGGCATGCGAGATTTTGAATTTCACTCTTCTGAGTTTTTGTTCTTTCCTGGATTCGACTTTATGGGCGTAAAATACTGAAATTTGATATTTCGCTATTTTGAGCTTCTAAAGTGAATCCACACACACACACACACACATATATATATATATATATATATATATATATATATATATATATATACACACACACACAAAAACATACACACAGACGCACACACACACACATATGTGTGCGAGTGTATGTCTGCATATATTTATAATTATTATATATAATTTATGTAAATTAGAGCACTCCCTATAGTCAGAGGTTCATAATATCAATCATCTGTAATGCAGCCAGAAGCAATTAAAAAATCAACTGATGGCAGAATGCCAGCATTGCTTCATAGAGGTCAGGGTACAGTATGGTGAGGGAATTTGCAATTTCCCTGTTACTGCGAGATCTTGGAGTTGACATATATAATTAGCAGGGAGTTTGGGAGGTACAGGGTTTCTCCTATCCTGTAAACCTATATTATATATCTAAACTCCGGTCACATAAGTTTAAATGTTTAGCAGGTGAATGACCATAGTACTTTCAGTAAACTTTATTCACTGTGGTGCAATTGATGCATTTGATTACCTTGTGTAGAACAGCAGAAAGGACACACGTAGTTACGGTATTGGGCTCATTTAAAACATTGAATATGCAATGAACAAGAACTGGGTTAATCTGTTTTTATGGCAGAAACTGAAGAGGAAAAGTAATGAAGTGAATAGGAGACTGGTGTGCAAACATGCTCAGAAGGGATCACATCATAGAAGGTAAAGCAAAAGTGGAAAATGACACTCAGCGTGGGTAGGTACTTTGATTTTTCTTTTTATTTAAATGCTTTGTTGATAGATATTTATATTGATGTGGACCGAATGAATTAGCCTTGAGTTCCCAAGAAAAGATTGCCTCTAACAATATGAAAGTATCACCGAATGACAGAAGATACATGACTTGACGTAATGGAGAAATTCTACCTGGATGAGATGAAATTAAAACTGTTTGCATTTTTAGGGGGACATACTCTTATGTGTATCTACATCAGGGCTGTGTACTTCTCACTTCTGCTAATTAAATATTTTATCTTTAAGACCACAAACTTCAGGGAACAGGACAAAGACAAGAAGCTATAACTGTATCATACTGTTGTGGTCACCCATCCCTGGAAGTTGTGAATTTCAGTATCATAACTAAACCACAGGGGGAATTGTATGCTGGTAATGCCCTATTCTTCAGACCATAAAACAAGGAATAACTAATCAGAAGATAGACTGCTGAGTTGTATGCTTTGAATTAACTGATACTGCATTGACTGTTTTGGTGTTAATCTTAGGAAAGATGAACAGTAAGTTTATTGTGCAGAATATAACTAAGTGATCACTACAGACAATCTTTTAAAAGAAATCATATTTCTTTTTTGTGCATACCATACTGACCAATATTTCTGTCTGTAGAACTTGTATCTAATGCAGGTAGACAAAAAGTAATAAGTCTTGGTTGGAAAAGAGCCATATAAATGAGCATTTTTATTTTACTAAGAACAGCAATGTTGAAATAGTAAAATGTATATTTGTTTTACTCATATCCTGAAGTGCAGAACTGAAATTTATTTTATTTCAGTGGGAAGGCCTGATTAATAAGTAGCTGGACTAGTTTTGTAACATTTTTATTTTGCTTGTTTGTTTGTTGGTTGTTTTTTTTTTTTTCACTTTGCTGCACATCAACTACATTGCAGCTCTCTGCGTTAGTTACATACTATCTACACACTCCCTGAGGTATGCTGCAAGTTACAGCTTACAGCTTTGAGTCTTATTTGTATACAACTAAAGCCTGATTCTTTTCCTCCAGAAATAATTACAACTGACTTAACAAATTATACAAAATGACAGGTACTCCAAGAGTCTCAGAACATTAAATGACAAACTGAACTACCTAGGCTTGAAATGAAAGTACCTGCCATTTTCTATGATCCATTTGTAAAAAAATCATTCACTATGAATTATCTAAAACCGAGCTGCATAGGAAAGTATATATCCTGACATGTTGCAGGTGATTGTTAAAAATTTGTTTACTAACATTTATTCTTCACATCAGTTCATACAAGCCCAACAAAGAAGATGCTAGCATGAGCCTAAAGTTGTATTTGGAGGGAAAAATGAAGGCCTTCTAATGGTAGGGAACTATTAACATAGAGTTTGGTGTACGGGGAAATCAGGAAAAGAGCATACATTTCATGGATTTTGACAGCATAAGTACAGAGCTATTGGTAATGGTTCAACTGGAATTCATTTATAAAGCCAAGAAAATCTTCCTGGCCAGGTTTATTATGAAGTAGCAGGTGCTGCTACTGAAATAGAAAAGAACAGGTTAATTATTGCAATAACGCTCAGCTATCTTGGCTGTATTATTGGAACAATACTTGGAAAGCATTTCTAGTAAAATAAATGTTTAGGGAATAGAACATATGGAACATGCATAAGTTCCGTAGAGTAAGGAGTTGAAGCAAATGTGCTGAAAGGAGGACCCATCCTCCTGGCCAAAATGTTAGGGAGATAAATATGGGTTAGGGGTCTGTTAATACAATGCGAAGTCAAGTAAATACCAAATAAATGTAAAGTATACAGAAGTAGTCAGTGACTGTAGATGTAGGTATATATCAGGTTGCTACATTTGCAGGCCGGATGGGTCTATGCATGATTTTCACTCTCAACTGTCATATAAGTTGTGCTATCATTTCTTCAGATGGAATATTCTGGTCTTTGCATTAGACAGGCACATCAGTTGCCCAGGACAGACAAGCTAAACATATGGATCAGAATGAGTGGAGCTGGAGAAAGCTAATGTTTAAAGGGGCAGAAAAGATCCAAAGGACACGTCACCTTCTGTTGCATGCTATACTGTCTTCTCAATAGGTTCACAGCCAAGTTTAGCAGTGCAAAAGTTGGGAATACAAATAGGTAGCCAAGGAAATCTGTGAAACTATAGGAATCTGTGTCCATAATCATTAGAAAGGACAAAAGGCATGGACAACAATATGGAGTGCTTGGACTGTTCTCATCATTGATAGTCGATCAAAAAGCTACAGGAGAGAAGCAGAAAAAATAAATAAAAATAACCATGCTTTATTATTGGCAAGAGTCAGCTTCTGATAATGCATAGACACGTTGCAAGTTTAGTGATCCAAATCCTGAGACATAACACCAATCCATCCAAAATAAAGAGTCAAATAATTTAAAAGTAAAAAAGGAATATTTCTTTCATGCTTTGGGGTATATTTTAGGAATATTTTAGGAATCATATATTTATTTATTTATTTGAATTTGTTTACCAAAAATGTCTGACTATGCCATTCAAGAGACATTTTCAGTGGATTTCAAGGGAGGAGAAAAAGTTCAAATATAATTTACAAGCAATTAGTAATAGACATTCCAGAAAATATTTTAAAGCACAAAGTAATAGGCATGTCTAAGTAATGTGCAGTACACAGCAATATAAACATAGGTTCATAGGTTCATAGGTAAGTACTCGCTATCTGCCACAGGGCATCTATAAGCCTAGCCAGAATGTGTTGGCTTTTGCCACCCCCTTAGATTAGTTCCCTGTGCTTCGTTCTGCTGTAAGTGTCAACATTGTCACTTTTTGCAGGAACCAGTACCTAGGTACGTAAAGCTATACATAGTAAAACTAATTCAGCTATACAGAGGTGTCAGAAATGCTTTAGTATTAATATGATACACGGACAGAGGAAACTATTCACAATATATGCAAAAGAACTTCTAGCTTGTGATTAAAGAGAAACTTACAGTAGAGAGTTTCATGGAAATGTTGGTGAAAGATGTTGTAGAAATGGCTTGTCAGCTGTGTTAGAGCAGTGTCATTGTTATATTTTGAGAAAGTGAATTACTTTGTTGCCATGCTACAGCTCACTTTTTTATTAGATGCTTTGTTGATCTAGGAAGACAGAGAGCTGGGTGGAACTTTCCTCATTGTTGAGGAGGTTGTCATAATGGTTAAGGTGTTTACCTTACAAACATAAGGTACAGGGTTTGATTCTCACATGGGATAACTGGCTAGGCTGAAAATGGCCCACAAGGGCAGTTAGCCTATTACTAATCTATGAACCTATGAACCTAAATGGAACCTGTGCATTTGGGATTTGGGGGAAGATACTGTTAAAGGGTTCAACTGCTTTGTCTAAAGGGAGGAATTTTAGTTTGTACCAGTTACATTGTTGCAGAGTTGAAATGAAAGGTTCAAGATTAAAGCTTCTTAAATTATAAACTAGACTATAATGGACAGAAGTAGGGCTAGTATTGCCTTGTCTAATACTATGCAGGATGGTGATCACGTAAGGCATCAGGGAAGGTATCTGCTTCTTGGATTTTGGGTAGATTAGATACAAGAATCCAGTCTATAATTGTGAAGATGTTTGTGGCCTTGTTAAATATACTTGACATATGCTTCGATTAGGAATGGTTATATTAGATCAATGAGTGCACTGGAGATGCATGGGATAAGTTTACCAAGTTGATAATTAGGTCACCACATGTAACAACTACATGGCAAATGTTTTTTGAGAGCTACAATGGGCCACGATGGGATATCCTTAACAGTTTGTGGATTTTTTTTTTTTGATAGGGGTGGATGTACAAAGACATGATACATATTTCTTACTTTGTGTTAATTGAAAGGGGGGTAAATTAAAAGTTTGACATTGTTGAAGGGAGGTTTCAGAGGTTAATACTGCTAAAATTGTGATGCATGTTAGTACATAATGTTTACACCTCCAGCAGTTTATGATCTGTGTTCAAGCCTTATGAACTTGTACCCTTGGGTCCTAGTTTTAATAAATGGTTTTAGCCATGTTACTATGTGCATAATGATATTCATGTTGTAATATGCCATCAATAAATGGAGTTTGATTGTTTAATCCAAAGACATTGTATGTAGGTTAATAAATGTTATGCCTAAAGTTGTATTCTCCACTTTCTTTGGATTTATTTTATTAGTTATTTTTGTTTTTGGACTATGAGTGGTAGACATGGTACTTAGTGGGTCCTAACCAAGACTGAGACATTTATCTCCAAAGCATTGTAGTTTAGTAAGGATTATAGAGGTGGTGAAGACTGGACTATTAGGTTTTCGATGAAGTGGGATTTTTTGAATGATGGTTGATGTTTAGGCAAAGAATTTGTTGGAAACTATAAACCTGAGAAGTAATATAAAGTGAATGCTAATTTCTAATTGGATGTAATGGGTGTGGGGAATAAGGGTTTTGAGGATGGTAATTTAGTGGGTGATGATAGAAAGTGGTGTGTGTGTGTGTGTGTGTGTGTGCTGGAGAAAAAGACAGCAATTATTAGTATAGATAACATTCTATAGTTTAGATGTTAGAAGATTTGTTGACAGATTTTGATAAAAGGAGAGTCAGATGAGTGGAGAGTATGGTAAGTTTACTCAAAGGCAACACGGGAGTTACTACTGTGCAGGAGTAAGGCAGTATACCTACAAAAATGTAAGTGGATGTAGATAATGTGCTGAGTACTAAGTTAGTGCTGGACAGTGAGATAGCACTGATGTTGACTTTTTTAAGTAACAAATACGTATAACAGTACTTTGGTTTTCAGGAACAAACAAGAATATGCAGGGGTGATGATGTGTTAATGCTGTTGATTTGACTATATAATATGGGTGAGGTGTTGATAGGAAAATGAGGAGCAATGGTGCTTGATATGTACAGTCGTATGATAGGATGTCTGACTTGGGATAATGCAACTGTTTTTGCTGGTTATTTTAGAGTATGTAATAAAATACAGAATAATGGATGGGAATTGGGGATAGTGCAAAGGGGTAAAGTGAAACCAAGCATATCAGGACCAAACTAGGTATTGTTAGTAAACAGACTATTCCCAAATTAAATATTCTGTGTAATACAGGAAATAAATATATTCCATAAAACTAACAGAGTGTAGAATTATCTTACTATACTGGCTAAAAGGAGACTGAAGAAAGAAAAGGGTGATAGTATGGAGAGAAAAGACCTTAGAAGATAAACAGATGTATACAGGGGTGTGGGCCGAATGCATACAGTAGACACCATGTTGTTAAAGATAGGACAAAATGTAAAAGTTATAAATAAAAACGTAAAGCAATGAAAAGTAAATTAAATAAGGAAGAGATTAATAAAATGAGATAAGGACAGAGTTAGCCAGCAAGAACAAAGTTAGTGGAAGGTAAAAGTAAAATAATAGTATAGACAACAGAACAACTGTGTCTCCATTGAAAAACCAGCAGACTACCAATTAATGATATGAAAGTCAGCCAAGGAGGTAATGACAATGAACTAGACAAATCTATTGAAGTAGCAGAAAAATATCAAACAGGAAATAGTGCCAGACGTCTGCAGGAAATGCCCTGTAATCTGTGACAGAGAAGAAAGTAGGCTATGCAGACAGATGATACAAATGACAGAAAAAAGAGAAATTCTTAGACATTACAGAGGTAAAAGAGCAAAGAATACTCTTTCTACTTGGGAAGGAACTAACAGCAAAAGTAAAACTAAACAGTAGGCTAGATCCTCACATACATACCCAAATTAATAATTTTTGTTCTAAGTCTGCAGAATCTTTGGGCCTGCAAACTGTTGTTTACTGCAGAAGAAATACACATGCATCATGTGTGGTTCCGCAATGCAGCAATAATCAACATGTTCATGCATTTCTGGGCTATGAAATTATTGTCTTGTAGTTTGCAGGAACTAGTACTGAACAGTAAGTAGGAGAATGGAAAACATATGTGTTGTTGAGGAGCAGTTAAAACCATCAGGACATTCACATTTATGTTTTAATGTTGAAAGAAAGCATTACTATTTCCATATAGTTGATGATATAGTCATACCAGTGCTGAATGCTAAGTTCACTTTGGTACTTATTCAGTTATTCTTATAAATAGAACTAGATGAAAGATATAAGTTGTGCAGATTTATTATGCTGCAGAAAGATTCAGATCAGATGGTCTTCTGTTTGGTATTTCATCAGCATCCAAAGCATTTCAAAATATTGCTGCAGAAAAAAATGATGAAATAATGTGGAGTGATATCTTCATAGGCGCCCAAAGTACGGGGACTGTGAGCAGCAAGTGCAGGATAACAGGGTACTTTGTTGAGATTTCTGCTATAATAAGGGCATTTTCACGTTTCTTAGTCAGTTTATTGAATCCTGTATGAGGATGGAAGATCTTCAAGAGATATGGATTCATTGAAAGAAAGAGACTGCATTTTCTAGAAAATTTTGCAGTTAGACAACTGAGACAACAGAGTGGTATGTGAAACAATAAGATAGGACCTATGTTCATTTAGGGCAAATAATGCACTAGGTAGTGATAAAGAGTCCTATTCACAGTAGATTTTATTTAACTTACTTAACATTTGTTTACTGGGAAAGTCCTACTTGGAACTAAGCCAATTTTCTGCAGAGGCCCAGGGAGAAATGCTCCAGACACGTTTTTGTAACATGGGAGGAAACCGGACCACCCAGAGGAAACCCACCCAAACACAAGGAAGACATGCCAACTCCACACAGAAGGGACTCCAGCCAAGAATTGAACCAGAGAACCTCTTGTTGTGAGGCAACAATGTTACCGCTGCACCACTGCACCGTCCAAGAGTTAGACCAATATAAGAGACTTACCTGTCAGAATGAGAGCATTTAGGTTAAGTCATTATGTTGATCCAGAAGCAAGGACACAATGTTGGGGACCACAGTTTAGTTATTAGTACTTATTAGTAAAGGATGTGGATGAGAGAATGAGTATAGAGCCACTGTAGATAGATATCATCAATACTGGCCATCAAGAGCCACCAAACAGACTAATGTTTCAGTGTATAAAGGAGTTGTGCAAACTACACAATAGAACTGTGCTGGAGTGAAAGAGTTGATGTTATGAGGTTTAAATGAGACAATCATATGCTGGGATTTCATTTAGATGTAAGTAGGAAATCTAATAACTTCCTGTTCTAACACCAAACCTGATAAAAGGAACAGCTGATGATAAAAGAATACAGAACAGTGCATGGCCAAAGTTGGTGGCTCAGCTTTGAAGGCATATATATATCCTAATGAAAGTGTAAGCTGGTAGTTGGCAAAAATGTTTGTTCTTCACATGTAAGGAGAGATACAGGCTCAAGACTGAAGAATTAGTTGTAGTAGGAAGATATGTTAGTAAAAATTAGAGCTGGAGTTCACAGAAAGATATAATATTTGAATGTGACTTCAGTAGCACGACTTTATCAGAGAATGCAGCTATCTAGACCGATATGACTTCCAGTAAAAACACAGAAAATCGTATGTGCAGAAAAAATGCATTTTATATTTTATGTAAGGAATAAGACACAGTGAAGTCATTTTGTTGTCTGATAACTGCACGCCCCAACATGAAATAAGGCATGATGGCCTCACACTCATAAAGCCATATACCTGCATGACACACCTTGTGATTTGCCATGCACCAATATCTCTACAACTTTCATGTTCTTTGTCACTGAAGACAACACTTACCAATGAGCATGTCATCTGACCTTCTACAGGTTCCACCTTCCCAAACAGCCAATCAAGGAAGTGTAAGCTTTTCATAGGTTTATAAGTTCATAGGTGTATACTAGTTTAATAACCACTGTGGACTTTATAAGCCTAGCCAAGGATCCCAATTCTATCCCAGCAGGTTTATGTATCTTAGATGTTATTTCATGGAGTATATGTAAGGTAGGGCAGCATTTAGAGGATTCCCCTGTCCTTTAGGGGCACAGGTGCTAAATCTGGGTTTTATTTCTGATTTCTGGTCCACTTTTCTAGGCTTCTCTTGAATAGGGTTGCAGAAAGGCTCAGTTTAACATGAATGGAAAGTGTTTCAGACAAGGGAGTTCTCTGAGACAAATACCTGCCCCTCCAATGTTTCCTATTTATGTCGCAAGTTAAGTTTAAATCCCTAGTTCAATTAGTACTGATGCTAGTACAGCATGTGATCCAAGGATGTCTTGTATGTCAGACATAGATTGTCTCTCAAGAGTCTGTAGGAAACAAAGTATAGAGGCTTTCAGGTGATCTGAAGAGAATGTTTTGTTTAAGAATCTACAAGAAATGTTAGGCAAGAGAAATACTAAACACCCACTACCACCAAAAGAAATGAAACCAAATATTTGATATAACACTTTAATGTATGAGAGCTTTCATTTTCCCAAAACTAGAATTTCCTCAGATACATCCATCATCAGAATGCTCACAGTTAAATAGAAATTAAAAATCATGTGATCAATCATTTAACAACAGGAACCTCTCTCCCATCGTTCAAACTTTTAAAATCACAATATAAAATATGTAAGATATAACTAATCAACTAGATAAAAGCATATAAACACATTTGAAACATATAAACATGTCATAAAAACATATATATCTCACAGGTTTAAATTCAGGCTGTGGCTTCTGAAGTCCTTTTCTCGTCACTACCACTTTTTCTGGAAGGAGAGAGTAATGATTTTAATGGACTATAATTAAAAGTGGGAATCTTGCATTGCTTAATCAGCAGCTCAACCAACATTTGATGATATCTCACAGCAAAGGGAAGTAACTACAATTAGTTTGGATTTCAATATCCTACACGTAATCAATATCTCTCAGTTAGGCACTAGTCTACATCCACCAGTTTATAACAATAATGCAGCAAGACAAAACTGTTGGATAAGTTGTGCCAGTGCTAAATGATTGGCTGATGAATAATATTGGTTTTGACTATGAAGGATGATATAATGTTTCTGAGGAAGTTTTACTTTTGGTAGAATGAATGTGCTTGTATATTAAAGTGTTATATCAAATCTTTTGGTTTATTTCTTTTGGTGGTAATCAGTGTTTAGTACTTCCCTTGCCTAGCGTTTTTGTAGATTCTCGATTTGTGGTTCCTAAATTTTTGTGAGCATTTTGTTTAAGTCCTGTATTATTTATATGAGACACCTCTGTGGACATTCCAGTTGTTGAATGTGACTGGTCAGGGAGTATTATCCTCATTGATAAGCCTGGTAACCAAATATAGTGGAACAAAGACTTCTCTGGATCTGGATGCCATGTCTTTGCTTATTGGTTGAATAACATAGAATGGTTTCCTTACTAACTTAGACACGTATTGATCAAAAGCCAGTTAATATCTACATATGCATCCAAATTCCTGACTATTGGTTCTGCCCTTAGGGTTGTGTTATCAATGAAGCAATATCCTTGGGTGTCTGACTTCTCAAAGGGTACTATTATGCATTTCTTGGCATTGAATTTTAAGCTGTGGCTTTGGTACCAATCATTTTTCTTTGTTAGTACTATAAGATGAAAATGTCTTGGGGTGATTCTATGACTGCTCCTAGTTTGCAATCATCAGAAAACTTGATCAGCCAGAGGCTGTTGATGCTAACATTAATTTCTGAGAAGTAGATGCGAAAGAGGAGTGAGTCATGAGGGGTTCCACTGGTGACTGTCTTATCTGTGAGCCAGCTGACTATCCAGCATGTTATATAGGGGTTTATGCCTAATTCCATAAGTCTGTTAACAATTCAGGAGTGAGGTATTGTATCAAATGCCTTAGCAAGGTCAAAGTAGGCAGTATTTACTGTTTTACTCTCATCCACTGCCTTGGTGACCTGCTCAAAGAAGTTCACCAAGTTCCATAAGCTTGACCTTCCTTTTAAAAGCCAAACTGGGATGGATCCTGTATCTGAAGATCTCCTATATCTTTGTTGATCATTTCCATGATAATTCTTTTCAAGGCTTTGTATATAAGACTAGTCAGACTAGTGGAGCTGTAGTTTCCAGGATCTGTTGATGGTCTAACCTTATAGGATCACAAGAGGTTACTAGGCTAATGGCCCTATGGCCCTTACAAGCCTAGCCAAGAGTTTATCCCCAAAAATAAAGCTCACTCAGCACCTGTTGCCCCTGTCAATGAGGGACACAGGTGGAACCCCTGGGACAAATTTGTGGATTCCCATCCACTCATCAAGATTGCAATTCAAGAAGGTCAGCGAGGTGCTCTGTTTGACGTGTATGGGATGTCTATTCCATTCCAGAGAGGGAGCAGCCTCTGGGAGACAAACCTTTCTCTCCAGAAGGTTTTATTGATGTTGCATATTCGATTCAGGCCTTTTGAGCTGATAGTGCATAAGGAATTAGACTTATGGATATGGAGCATCTCTAGTAGGGCAGGGTCTGAGATTGCCTTGTAGGCAAGACACAGATCTCCTCTGATGAATCTGTATGATACCGAGTAGAGTGATAGTGATTTGTGCCTGTATGCATAGGACAGGTGTTGGAGGCCATGGATTCTCTTTGTGAGGTATTTCAGTGGCCTTTCCAGTTGGTGCAGATGTTTGGAGAGGTACATGCCAAGCGGGGTGTTATACTCAATTAATGGTCTAATGAGGGAGGAGTATAGAGAGGTAATAACCAACTTTTTTCTGGATGCATTCCCTTTCCTGACCACTGCCATGACATGACGGTCGGATGTGAAGTTATCAACCTGAGTGCCCAGGTCTCTTACCACAGGTTGTGTGCTTAGGGGGCTGCCATTGATGTAGTAATCTGTAGGGGTCGTGTTTTTGCCGAATGGTATGGTGATACATTTTTTTTTTGCATTTAACTTGAGGCCATGACTGTGGGACCAGTTATTAGTTGCTGTGAGACCCTCTTGCAGTATGTTAACATCATTTGGTGAGTCAATAACAGCACCCAACTTACATTTGTCCGCAAACTTGGTCAGCCACAGGCCTTTTGCCTTTGCCTGGAACTTTGAGAAATAGATGCCAAACAGCAGGGGGTCCCAGGACAGATCCCTGGGGAACTCCACTAGTGACAGGTCTGCTATTGGAGGTGGAGGTGCCTATTTTGACTTTGTGGGTCCTGCCGGTGAGCCAGTTGGCCATCCACCTGATGAGATAGGGATTTACGCCAGGTTGTGTTAGCTTTTCGATGATGACTGAGTGGGGGATTGTGTCAAAGGCCTTGGCCAAGTCAAGGTAAGCTGTATGTACTGCCTTTCCCTCATCCAGGGCCTTGGTGGCAGTCTCGAAGAAGTCATCCAGGTTATGAAGAGGGATGACCGTTGCAGAACAGTTCTCCATTCTTATGTCAAAAAGCCAGTTTTTAGACTATAGATAAATAGTAATGCCAGTGGCCCTGATAGGTCATGTTTTAGACTATTCAGGCAGTATCCTGGGATATTATTTGTGCCAATTTAGGCTGCGTTCTTGGCCTTAGCAAATACAGCCAGGACATGTTCACTATATATAGTTGTAGGAATTATGTTTGAAGGTATTTCTTGGAAGGTGGCTCAGGGTGAGTGGGGGTAAAGCTGGAAATTAATATGTCAGCCAGCAGATTCGCTATATCACCCGTCTCAGTGAATGTGGTACAATTAGCCACCAGCTTAGCATACTGCTGAGTGCTGCCTTTGAGGTTTCTGACACAGTTGAAGAAGGCTTTATGGTTGCCTTTTGCCTGAGCGGCTATATTAACCTCAAAATTAGATTAATTAGACCTAATTAGCACTCCCAGCTGCCTGTTTATTTTGATGAGAGAGTTATTATTTTTTATGAGAGTTAAACTTCCTGAGTTTAGCCATGATTTTTTTTTCTTTTTTTGTATAACCTGTGTAGTCTGGGATTGCACCAAGGTGGTTTGTTTTTGGGGTTAGTTTTGGGCTTATTACTTGTAGGTACAGCAGCCTCTATGCCCTCACAGACAGGGTTGCACAGAGTTTATGTGATCAATTCTGCCTAGGCTGCCATGTATCTTATTTTGATGCGTTCTGAATTTTGACAAATTATCACTTAATAAAAGGTAGTTTACCTGGGAGTAGTTCCTAGCTTTTACTGGGTTTATTGGGGTTACCAAGTTGATTTTGATTTCAAAGGAGATACCTTTATGGTGAGACCTTAACAGGGAAGACATGACATTAGGGATGGTGCAGCATTCTTTCATACCTGTTAGTACAAGGTCCAGTATGTCGGAACCTCTAATGGGCATATGCATAACTGGTTAAGGATCTTTGTATTTATGAAGTCCAGGAATCTCTGTATCTGCAGATTTGGGGCTGTCTATAGAACATTAATTAAAATGCCCCATAGGTAAGGTGTTAGGTTGTATGGTGATTGTCTCTAATAGGTTTAAAAATGCACTATGAATTTCATGGGACATGGAGGGTGACCTATAGCTTAACATGAGATGGTACAGGATTTTGTCTATGTTGACCTGCATGTGGAGAAACTTCACCACATCATCCTGTTTAACCAACCTAGACATTTGCTTGTTATTGATGTATATCAAGACACCTACACCTTTAGTCCCTGTCTGTGCAGCTACTGTTCTAAAAGTGTGGAAGGCATTGAAATCTTCCAGTACTGGGGTACTCTCTGCCACTTTAAGCCATATATTGGGAACTGTACCTAAATTCTCTAGGGTTAGGATGACTTGGAAGGGGTGTAGTCTTTTGTTTAGGCTCCTGACATTGAGCAGTAACAACATGATGTTAATTTGAGATGATTTTTCTATGTCGTAGCTCTATCAATTTGACATTGCCAAAACAGGCACTATGGGGGTGAATAAAGATTTATCCACTGTTCAAAAGCCTTGAGGGGGAAAGGTGCAGACCAGCCTTAGCAAAGCAACATGAGCTGTTAACCATGTCCTCCCAAGCTGACAAATATGGGATCCCCTTAGAATGACACCAGAAACTCGGCCAGTTGTTAAAACTCAGTCATCTTTTGTTCATATTGTGGTATCATTCTTCTTGAAGGTAATATGCTGCTCAGTGTTAGGCTCATACCAGCCTGAGAAACAGTAAGAGAAATCTATGATGTCTCTTTTCATATAGCCTAGGAAGGCATCTTTAAGGTCACGTCAGGCTTTGTGCCCATTGAATGGCGCACAGCAACGGTTATCCCACTCCACAAAAGGGGAGCCAACATGGACCCTGGGAACTACCGCCCCATTAGCCTGACGAGCCTGGTCTGCAAGGCTATGGAGCATATCATCATGGAACTTATAAACAATGACATTAGTAATCTCCAAACTCTGGACCCTACCCAGTTCAGGTTTGTAAAAGGCAGATCATGTCTCCTAAACCTGATAGTCTTCTTTGAAGCGGTCACCAAAGCCGTAGATGAGGGTAAGGTGGTTCACACAGCCTATCTAGATCTCGCCGAGGCTTTCAACACCATCCCCCACTCTGGAATTATAGACAAACTCACTAAACTAGGTATAAATCCCTATGTCACAAGATGGGTTGCCAACTGGCTCACTGACAGAACCCACACTGTGAAAGTAGCAGACTCTAAATCCAACTTCAGACCAGTGACAAGTGGAGTACCACAGGGTTTAGTCCTAGGTCCTCTCCTGTTTGATATCTACTTCTCTGAAGTACAGGCTAACACAGAAGGTCTTTGGCTAACAAAGTTCACAGATGACTGCAAACTAGGAGTCATAATCAAAACTCCTAACCATGTGGACATCCTAAAAAAGGGCCTCACTGAGACAGATGCCTGGTGTCAAAGCCATGGCTTCAAGCTCAATTCCAAAAAGTGCACTGTCATCCCTTTTGGTAAAAACTCTGTACCCATGAACTACCACATAGGTGGTAGTCTACTTAACAATGAAAGTGTGATAAGAGACCTTGGGACACAGGTGGACAGTAGTCTCTCCTTTGATAATCACATCGCCACAGTGGTCAAGATATCCTTCTACGTGGCACACCTCATCACAAAAGGTTTCTCATCCAGGAAAAAAGAGGCCATTGCTCCCCTCCACTCATCACTCATTAGACCCATTATAGAGTACAATGCCCTTTTTGGTATGTACCTCACAAGACATCTACAACAACTGGAAAGGCCACAGAAGTACCTCACAAAGAGGATTACCGGCCTCAAACAGATGCCCTATGCAGACCGTCTCAAAAAACTCCAGATTTACTCTGTCACATATCGCCTACTCAGAGGCAATCTCTGCCTAACATACAAAGCTATGTCAAACCCAGAGCTGTTGGACATACTCCATGTAAAGAAATCCCAATCCCTCCGAGCTACACACTCTAAGGACCTAAACCTTGTCACCACAATAAAAAGAACATGCTGGAGGGATAGATTCCTGTCCCAGAGACTTCCCATACTCTGGAACAAACTACCTATCTATATCAAACAATGCTCCTTATTAGCATTTTTCAAGAAAAATCTTGATGATTGGATGGGAAATAAGAAATTCACCCTGGGGATCACTTCTGTGGCTCTGCTTGACAGGGGCACAGGAAAATAATTTTCTTGGGTGGCAAAAGCCAAGGTACCATTTGGCTAGGCTTATGTAGGCCCTAGGGCCAATAGCCTAGTACCTACCTATGAACCTATGAACCCATTTACATCTACATGGACTATGATGCACCTGTGGTGCCGTGACATGAGTGCATGCAGAACTTGATGGATCCAGGTTTTCCATATAGGCAACTAACTGTTATCTTCTCTTTGTTCAGCCTGGTTAAAGGGGCATCAGTATGTCTTATAATGGAGTCTCCTATGACAAGAGTCCTGGGAAGTGTGTTTGCTTGCCCTATGGGCTTTGAATTTGTGGCTCCACTGATTGCAGCTGTATGTATGTTAGGTGTTGCTTTTGTTGAGTGCTTTCAGGTTTGCTAAGGATAATCTTTGCTGATGTGTGTTCCAGGAGGTCTTTTTATTTAGGATGATCGCATTTCAGTGCCTCAGCATATGGTGGTCTATTTTTGTGTTGTGTGTATGTATGAGCAGTGCTGTGTGTGTGGTTTTGACAAACTGATGTGTGCTTTTATGTGATACTTTGGTCTCCAGTGATATGTATGTGCACCTTTCTCATACTGTATCTGTTACTTTAATTAAGTTGTCAGAAAACATGAAGCAATTGCTTCATTGTCTCAAGATTCCCATATCTACCAGGCTGGCAGTAGAAGAAATTAAGAAATTGCATATCCATGATTGTCTGTTCCACATTTGGTGAACTACAAGGGTGTGGCATATGAGAGTTAACAGAAACCTTTAAATGGTGCTTTTTTGGGAGGAGGTTGGAGGCAGACCACTATAAAATACTCAATTTAACAGTATTGCTACATAATGTCAATTAGCTGCTCTATGCTTGTCAGTGTGCAAGGCATTTGCACAATATTTACTGCTTTACAGGGTATCGTTTTATGAGCAGCCTTAAAGGGAAAATGTGCTTCTAGATGTTTGCATCTGTACAGGGCATTAGCACAGTGAGCAGCTCTGTGCAAATATGCCAAATTTATACTAGTACTGAAAATACAGAAAACTGACTACTGTGCCTCTGGCCAATAAAACAGCATCACTTAGAGCCCTTTTGTGGCTTTCCCAACTCATGTAGAGCAGAAAAACACATACTGCCACTGGATGAATAATCCCAGCCATGTAATGTAAAAGCACAGTAAAAAGGTGTCTGAAATGAAATGCTACTGCAAAAACAAACTTACGGAAAGGCAATATGTAATTCATGAATACACCAGCGTATTTTAAACAGCTTATAAAAATGTTTATTCAGTAAAAGTATTTCACTTTGTAGACATTAGCCAAGTGTGCAGAATTTATAAAGGCATTAAAAACAAGGTGAGCTGATTAATAAGCCCTCTGGCCAATCATCATCATCATCTTCTTTCGGCTATTCCCGTTAGGGGTCGCCACAGCGGATCATCTGTTTCCATTTCTTCCTGCCCTCTGCATGTTGCTCTGTCACACCAACCACCTGCATGTCCTCTCTCACCACATCCATAAACCTTTATCTTAGGCCTTCCTCCTTTCCTGTTACCTGCTAGCTTCATCCTTAGCATCTTTTTCCCAATATACTCAGCATCCCTCCTCAGTACATGTCCAAACCAATGTAATCTTGCCTCTCTGGCTTTGTCTCCAAACCTTCCAACCTGGGCTGACCCTCTAATCAAAGGGGAGCCAGAATCTGTCTGCCTGGGACAACATGATCGACAGACCACAATGCTTTGCCAGAGATGGTCTGCACCTGTTGCCCCTGGGAATCAGGTTACTGGCTAAGGCTCTTGCCACCCCTATAGTGTCTTTTTTAGGCAAAGTTCAAAGGACAAAACCACCACCGTAACAGGTACAAGCATGCAAAATTTGAAGGTGATGCTATTCAACGCTAGAAGTCTAAACCTCAAAATGCACTCTCTCGAGGCAATCCTAAAAATGGAGAACATCGATATCTGTGCAGTAACTGAGATCTTGTTCAAGGCTCCAGACAGCACCCCTGCAATACCAGGCTACAACTCTTACCACACTTTTTGGCCACCAAATCAGGACCAAAACACTAAAGGTGGAGGATTTTCCATATTCACCAAGGATATTCACACCACCAGGCTAGTTGCCCAACATAATGCATCTGAAATTCTCCAGGTGCAACTAACACTAGGTAAGACTGCAATCCAAATTGTAGCTTGCTACAGATCCCCCACCATGCCCCAAGATTCTCACTACACCTTTCTAAACATACTGGAAAATATTAAGATAGAACCAAACACCCTAATACTGGGTGATTTTAACTACCCTGCCATTAACTGGGAAAATTACTCATGTACCAACACCTTTGCCCAACGGTTCTTGGAATTCATAAATTCCAATGCCCTGGATCAACTAATCCATAGTCCCACCAGGGGCTCCAATATCCTAGACCTGGTCATTACCAACATTGGAAATCGATGCTCCACACCTATGGTCACCCTCTCGTTAGTCAGGTCTGACCATAAGCTAATCACCCTTAACATCCACATCCCATACCCATCCCCCAGTAAGGAAACCTCCATAAAAAAACTTCTCCAAAGCCAACTTCATGCTACTCAAGTCAGAAGTGACAAACTTCATGACACTCATGCAGACGGGAACTGAAAATTTGACTATTGAATCCTACATTAAGGCACTGTATGAGCACATCCATTCATGCATGAATCGTGCCATCCCAAATAGAACCAAGATGCTCTCCTCCAAAAAAAAGGAAGCCAATCTGGTGGTCCCCTGCCATAAAAAAAACTTTACAACAAAAGGAAGAAACTGTTGCAGAAAAGAGGAAAATCCCAGGATGCAAAAAACTCCCTTACCAGCCTCAGTAGGAAACTGAGATACCTCATAAAATCCTCCAAAGCTAGTTACGAAAATAAAATTGCCAAAGATTCCAAAGAGAATCACAAGGCATTCTATAACTATGTCAAGAATCTAAATAGCAATGCTCAGATCTGCTCTGAGCTAAAACAGAATGGCATTAAATATACTGATCCCAAGGATATTGACAATATCCTGGCAGATCAATTCAGTGCCAACTTCACCCCCCTGTCACCCCCTAAATGGCCCATCTCAATACTGGAAGACTGCCAAATCCCAGTAATAATGGCCACACAGGTAAAAAATGCACTCTCCAAAGCTAAGAATACAGCATCCATGAAACCAGATGACATCCTGGGCTGTGTACTACATGAACTACAATATGAACTGGCACCTCACCTAAGTGTCATGTTTAATCATAGCCTCACCTCAGGTTTCATGCCCACTGAGTGGCACAGAGCTACAGTTATCCCACTCCACAAGGGGGGATCCACCTTGGATCCCGGAAACTACTATCCCATCAGTCTGACGAGCCTTATCTGCAAGGCCATGGAGCGTATTATCATGGAACTTATAAACAAAGACATTGGTAACCTTCAAACACTGGACCTCATCCAGTTTGGGTTCGAGAAGGGACGATCTTGTCTCCTGAACCTGATTGACTTCTTTGAATCAGTCTCCAGAGCCATAGACAAGGGTAAGGTGGTCCACACAGCCTATCTAGACCTTGCCAAGGCTTTTGACACCATCCCCCACTCTGGAATCATAGATAAACTTACTAAGCTTGGCATTAATCCCTACGTCACCCAATGGGTTGTCAACTGGCTTACTGACAGAACCCACACTGTAAAAGTAGCCGACTCCAAATTCAGCTCCAGACAAGTGACAAGTGGAGTGCCTCAGGGTTCAGTCCTGGGACCAGTCTTGTTTGGCATCTACTTCTCTGAAGTACAGGCCAACACTAAGGGACTCTGGCTAACAAAGTTCGCAGATGACTACAAACTGGGAGTCATTATTGAATCCCCAAATGACGTGGATACTCTACAAAAGGGCCTTACAGAAATAGATGCTTGGTGCCAGAGCCATGGGCTCAAGCACAATGCCAAGAAATGTATAGTTATCTCCTTTGGGAAAAAACATGTACCCATGAATTACCACATAGGTGGCAGTACACTAAACACCGAAAGTGTGATGAGACTTAGGGACACAGGCAGACAGTGGTCTCACCTTTGATAACCACATTGCCACAACAATCAGGAAATCCTTTTATGTGGCACACCTCATCACTAAGAGCTTTTCATCCAGAAAAAAGGAGGTCATTGTCCCACTGTACTCATTCCTCATTAGACCCATTATAGAGTACAACGCCCCACTTGTTATGTACCTCTCAAGACATCTGCAACAACTGGAAAGGCCACAGAAAGACCTCACTAAACGAATCATAGGCCTAAAGCAGATGCCCTGTGCTGACCACCTTAAAAAACTCCAGCTATACTCTGTCACATATCGTCTACTCAGAGGCGATCTCTGCTTAACTTACAAGGCCATGTCAAACCCAGAGCTGTTGGACATGCTACATGTAAAGAAATCCCAATCCCTCAGAGCCACACACTCCAGGGATCTAAACCTTGTCATCACAATAAACAAAACATGCTGGAGGGATAGGTTCCTGACCCAGAGACTCCTGAGACTCTGGAATAGACTGCCCATACATGTCAAGCAGAATGCTTCTTTGGCCCTCTTCAAAAGGAACCTTGACGATTGGATGGGAAATTCAGCCTGGGGATCATGTCAGTTACCCTGTAAGACAGGGGTCCAGGGAAGTAAATAGTGTGGGAAGAAATAGCCAGGGAATTGTTATGGCTAGGCTTGTATAGGCCCTAGGGCTGATAGCCTAGTACCAACCTATGAACCTATGAATATACTTATTCCAATAAGCCCTCTGACCAATAAAACGAATAAATAAAGAAATCTCTAGTGTTTTCCCCAACCTGTATGGACCAGGCTACCACCCACTGCCTCTTCATGGAAAATTCTTTGTCCTCCTAATGTAAAAACACAGAAAAGAGCTTGTTACAGTGTAAAATACACTATTTTACCCAACAGCTAAGTTAGCTAGATAAAGAATTCAGAGCAATTAAATCACTACAACAAATGCTGAGAGTCCAAACACACTTTTTCAAAATAAGCACAAGAAAAAAGGCAAATGAATAATTCAAGAATTCAGCAGCGGCGTAGAAAGGAAGGAACTTATGAGGCTCATTTTACAGTAATGGTGGGCAGTTTACAACTCGTCAAGTTTAAAAAGCATATCAAGGAATATGGGAATGGGTGGGGAAAAAATAACTAGCAGGGATCTAGCAGCAGTGTTTATTGTTTTTATTGGCCTTGAGTCTTAACAAAAAAGAGAAAGCCACAAATATACTCTGTGTATTTATCACTCAAAAAACAAATTAACCAAAAAAAAAAAAAGTGAAATGTGCAGGCTGGGTAATGTAAGTGTCTATCTCTGACATCGCACTCATGAGGTCAAGCAGATTTCTCAAAACAGAAAACAAAATGGAACAAATAAAACATAAAGCAGCTCTATCAGTTTAAGCAACTCACAGACAAAAAGAGACTGCTTTCCTCACCAGAAGGGAGTCAGCAACAGGGCTTGAAGGTTTTGCAGGTCTTACGTCTTATCAGACGTATCACTTTAATTTGTCAGTATAGAAGGCTGGCTCACAGTTTGTGTTTATTTCACGTCCTTGTTAATAATGTAAGACCACTGGACAAATAATCCCTTTTCAAGGATGACCCAGGAACTCTGCCTGATTAAATAATTTGTTTAGAGTCATGCAGTAGGCAATTGAAGGTGGAAGGACTCAAACCCTGTGCTCTGGACACAGGGAACAATTCATAACATGATAAAGAAAAATAAACTGGTTCCACACAGCAGTGAAAATTAATATGTCCTTTATTGTAGTAAGGTAAGCGCTTTCTTGGAATAATATCCGCTTCATCAGACCAACAAAGATAGAATAACAGTTACATTTTTAAACACTAAACCATCCAATCAAAAATCAGATAAAATGTGCATCATAGCTAAAAGCCATGTGATAAAATACATCTGTAGAATATATAGATCTTTAAAAAATTAAATAAAAACAGACTAAATGAACAATATGCACTTAAAAATGGTAACGAATACAATAGTAAAAATTAATAAAAGATGGACTATTGAAATATATATGATAAAATATTAAAAGAGAAATCAATGCTTTAATGGCCGTGCTTTAAGGAAGGGTTTCAGGGAAACTGTTGTTTAAAGCAGGAGGTTTATCAGCTTGAAAGCGCAAAATCCATTTCTGTTCACTAGATTCTGTTCTATTATTTATGTCACCTCCTCTCTTGGTACTATGCAGAATCTCTAGTACCATAAAGCTAAATTTATGTCCTTTACCCTCTTTAGCTACATGTAGTGATAGTGCACTGGTTTCTTTAACATTCCTGATATCCCTAAAGTGTTCAGGTATTCTATCCTTAAACACCCAGTTTGTTTTCCCTATGTAAAATGAGAAGCAGGTAGTACAATAGCAAAAATAGACAACATTTTTTGTTCGACAATCTGCATAAAAAGCAGTATCTATCTTAAAACCCAAAGTGGGATGTGTGAAATGATTACCAATATGTATATGTGTACAGGCCATACAATTCCTACACATATATGTACCAAGTCAATCAGATATTATAGTTGATTTAGTATTAAAGGATCGATAACAGAGCTGACTCTTAAGTGAGCTATTATTTCTAAAAGCAAAATCTGGCTGTGTGCCAGTGACCCCATTCAACTCATGTACAGTAGACAGAATATCCCAGTTCTTTTTAATAATATCACATGCTACATGCACATTGCTGGCAAAAGTCAATGGCATCCTTAGTTTATTCCTAGAGATATCAGTGGAAGCGTCACTTGACAAAGTATTGTCAGCATTATCCCTGTTGTTAATACTAGTGGGGAGGGGGGAAAAGTATGGCTGGCACTTACCTGACATATGCCGCCATTCTTCTGCTATTTGAGAATCAATACGTTTACTGCTATAGCCTCTTTCTAAAAATTCTTGTTTAAGTGTTTGTAATGCAACAGTGAGATTATCATCATCATTAAAAAGTCTCATAGTTCGAAATATCTGTCATTTCAACACATTACATTTCGTATGATTTGGATGCATACTGCCATAGTGTAGAACATTATTCTTTGTAACAGTTTTCTTATACAATGTAGTACACACAGTGGATAAATTATTTTTAGTAACTTTAACATCCAAAAACTCTACTTCTTTATCAGAATATTCATAGGTAAAACTCAAGAAAGTATTTAACTGATTTAGGTATAAAAAAAAAACTCTTGTAGCCGCTGCTCTGAGCCATGCCACAACAAAAAAATATCATCCACAAAACGTTTATACCATTTGATGTTAACCTGGTATTCATTATTTGAAAGTACATGTTTAGCTTCCCAATTAGCTAGGGATAGGTTGGCATAGCTATTAGCACAAGCTGTGCCCATAGCTACGCCAACATTTTGTGCATAATATACATCATTAAAAATAAACACATTGTTTTCTAGGATGATTTCCAAAAGTGTGCAAATAAGTGTCACCTTAGTATCAGGGGTGTTTCTCTCACACAGTAATTCTCTGACATTTTCAATTTCCCATTCATTGGGTATAACAGTGAACAATGATTCAATATCCAGAGTTACAAATAAACATTCTCCTAAGATAATTTCATTTTGTTTAGATAGCTCATTTAAAAAACTCTTGGTATCCTTTAAAACAGTGCTACACTTAGCCAAGGCAGCATGCAAAGTATTTTCTACAAAGATAGAAAGTGGCTCAGTTACCCAACCTCAGCCTGAAACTATAGGGCGCATAGGTGGAGTCAGAGAATTCTTATGTATTTTGGGTAGACCATATATCAAAGGGACTGTTGGATGTTCTACCATGAAATACTCAAACAGTTGCTCAGATATCATGCCTCTTATTAATAAATCAAAGATCAAAAACTGTACTTTTTCTATGACACTATAAAGTATATGCATAGGTAAGATGGCATATGTACCAACGTCACTGAGATGACTTAACATAGATTCTATATATTTGTCCTTGTCGATAACAATACCACCTCCTTTATCAGCTAGACGTATTTCTATACTATTTAGTTCTTTTAATTCAACTAGAGCTTGTAACTCTGCAGCTGATAAATTACTAAAATTATTAGTTTGCTTATCTAGAGACTTCTCTCTAAGTTGCTTTTCACAAAGGTCAATAAACAGATCTATAGTAGAATTACTAGGTGTTATTTAAGTGCTGGGCTTTCTAAATATACAATCAGCATTATTAGAATTACCAAACATAGCTTTAAGTGTTAGAGTTCTGCCAAAAAGGTGTAGGTCTTTACCTCTGTTATGTCCATTCTTTGAGCCAGAACAAAGGTTAAACCTCTATTCAACATAGATAACATTGATGTCTGTGCTGTAACTGAAACGTGGTTCAAGGCTCCTGAGAGCACCCCGGCACTATTAGGTTTTACCTCATATCATGCGTTCCGGCCCCAAAACCCGGACCACACCACAAAAGGAGGGAGTGTATCCATATTCATAAAGGATACCCACACCTCCAGGTTGGTGGCAACGCACGAAGCTTCAGAAACCATCCAGGTGCAACTAACCATAGGCAAAACTGCTCTACAAATTGTAGCATGCTACAGGCCACCCTCTCAAACTCAAAAACCCCACACAGCCTTCCTGAAGACACTGGAGGGTATAAATGTATCTCCAAACACCATCATATTGGGTGACTTCAACTACCCGAATATAGACTGGGAACATTACTCAAGCCCTAACTTTCTAGCCGAATGGTTCCTGGAGTTCATAAATTCAAATGCCATGGAACAGCTAGTCACTGTACCCACGAGAGGAGAAAATATACTAGATCTCATTATCACAAACATGGGGACAAAATGCTCCACACCGGAAGTATATCCCTCATTGGTGAGATCTGATCATAAACTAATCTCACTGGAAATCCACATCCCGCCTCCACCCCAAACAAAAAAGACCACAGTGAAGAACTTCTCTAAAGCAAACTTCACACTACTCAAGACTGGTGTGGTATCCTTCAAGGCCCCCGAGCCAGTAGAAACCACAACCCAAGCTGTGGAAGCCCTTACAAATGCCTTCTATGAACACCTCCAGGACTGCATGGATCAGGCAATCCCAAATAAAACCAAGACTCTTTCCACAAAGGGCAAACGTCCAGTCTGGTGGACCCCAGCCATTAACAAACTTTACAATAAGAGGAGAAAGCTATTACATGATAGAACAAAATCCATAAAAGGGACGTCACCCCTGATCATTATTAGTAAAAAAAATAGGAGCACTCATAAAATCAACTAAGGCCAATTTTGAGAGAAAAATTGCCATGGATTCAAAGGACAATCATAAGGCCTTTTTCAGCTATGTTAGGAACCTGGGTGGAAACTCCCAGATATGCTCAGAATTAGTCCAAAATGATACAAAAATCACTGAACACACAGACATTGCCAACATACTGGCAGATAGGTTCAGTGCAAACTTCACCCCCCCCCCCCAAAGGAGAGATAACTATCCCAGCGGAGTGTAGCCTCTCAGACATCTCAAATGTGCAGGTGAAAGCTGCTCTCTCTAAAGCTAAAAACACAGCATCAATGGGACCGGATGGTGTCCCTGGCTGTGTGCTACACGAGCTAAATGAGGAATTAAACCCACACATAAGGCAGCTGTTTAATCTCAGCCTTACCACAGGATACGTGCCCAAGGAGTGGCGTACGGCAACTGTGGTCCCACTCCACAAAGGCAGTGCCTCTACGGACCCTGGTAATTACTGCCCCATAAGCTTAACAAGTCTAGTCTGCAAAGCTATGGAGAGGATCATAATGGAGCTCATAAACAAAGATATAGGGGACTTGCATACATTGGACCCGACCCAGTTTGGCTTCGTCAAGGGCAGATCATGCCTTTTGAACTTGGTCGACTTCTTCGAAACAGTCACCAAGGCCATTGATGAGGGAAAGGCAGTCCATACAGCCTAACTTGACCTTGCAAAGGCTTTCAACACAATACCCCACTCGGGTATTGTAGAAAAACTTACCAGCTTAAATGTAAACCCATATGTCACAAGATGGGTTGCAAACTGGCTTAAGGACAGAACCCACAGGGTTAGAGTTGCTGGTGCTATGTCAGACTCCAAGCCGGACACAAGTGGTGTCCAACAGGGCTCGGTCCTTGGCCCCCTATTGTTCAGCATCTACTTCTCAGAAGTACAGGCCAACATGGGAGGACTTTGGCTGACAAAGTTTGCAGACGACTGCAAACTGGGCGCCATAGTGGAAAGTGCATCGGACACGGATATCCTTCAGAAGGGACTCACGGAAACAGATAGCTGGTGCCAGAGCCATGGCCTGAAGTTAAATGCCAAAAAATGTATAGTCATACCCTTCGGGAAAAACAAGGTATCCCCAAGCTACCATATAGGTGGCAATCCACTAAGCACAGAAGAGGTTATCAGGGACCTGGGGACCCAGGTTGACAGTGGCCTTTCTTTTGACACTCATGTTGCTAAAGTGGTTAGAAAGACCTTCTACATTGCCCACCTGATCATGAAGGGATTCACATCCAGATCTAGTGAGGTCATTGTTCCCCTGTACTCTTTACTTATCAGACCAATGATCGAGTACAATGCTCCATTCGGGATGTATCTCACCCGACATCTGCAGCAATTGGAGAGACCCCAAAAGTTCCTCACCAAAAGGATAAAGGGACTCCAAAATCTGTCATATGCTGCCAGATTGAAGAAACTCCAACTCTATTCAGTCGCATACCGTCTGCTCAGAAGGGACTCACGGAAACAGATAGCTGGTGCCAGAGCCATGGCCTGAAGTTAAATGCCAAAAAATGTATAGTCATACCCTTCGGGAAAAACAAGGTAACCCCAAGCTACCATATAGGTGGCAATCCACTAAGCACAGAAGAGGTTATCAGGGACCTGGGGACCCAGGTTGACAGTGGCCTTTCTTTTGACACTCATGTTGCTAAAGTGGTTAGAAAGACCTTCTACATTGCCCACCTGATCATGAAGGGATTCACCTCCAGATCTAGTGAGGTCATTGTTCCCCTGTACTCTTCACTTATCAGACCAATGATCGAGTACAATGCTCCATTCGGGATGTATCTCACCCGACATCTGCAGCAATTGGAGAGACCCCAAAAGTTCCTCACCAAAAGGATAAAGGGACTCCAAAATCTGTCATATGCTGCCAGATTGAAGAAACTCCAACTCTATTCAGTCACATACCGTCTGCTCAGAGGTGACATGTGCCTGACATACAAGGCCATGTCCAACCCGGAATTAATGGACATGCTCCACCTCAAAAAATCCAAATCCACCAAAACCACTAGAGCAAGCGACTTAAACCTTAGCACGGATATAAATAGGACGTGCTGGAGGGATAGATTTATCACTCAGAGACTCCCTATGCTGTGGAATAAAATCCCGGTCCATGTGAGGCAGAGCACCTCGCTGGCTCTGTTTAAGAGAAATCTTGACCTGTGGATGGGAGATCATAGGTTTACCCCGGGAATCATTTCTGTGTCACTGCTGGACAGAGGCACAACAAACTAATGGGCACAGTATTTTTTCATATAAGGGGTGGCGTAAGCCACAAAACTTTGGGCTAGGCTTATAAATGCCTTTGGGCAGATAGCCTAGTATAAACCTATGAACCTATGAACCTATGAACCTATAATTGTGAGTCAGTTAAAGTTATAGTAGAGATATTGTGAACTAAACTTGTTTGTATCTCTTTCCTGACCTTATTTCATCCTCCTGGCTGTGTAGTCGTTGTGTACATTGATTTTGCAGGTGATTCCTCAATCTGCCTCTTATAGGCAGGGGTTCTTTCAATAAAAAATGTCCATGGGTTGAGCTTGATTAGAGTAGCTGGCGCCATGTCAGACTCCAAGCCGGTCACAAGTGGTATCCCACAGGGCTCAGTCCTTGGCCCCCTGTTGTTCGGCATCTACTTCTCAGAAGTACAGGCTAACATAGGAGGACTATGGCTGACAAAGTTTGCAGATGACTGCAAACTGGGAGCCATAGTGGAAAGTACATCGGATACAGATATCCTTCAGAGGGGTCTCACGGAAACTGATAGCTGGTGCCAGAGCCATGGCCTGAAGTTAAATGCCAAAAAATGTATAGTCATACCCTTCAGGAAAAACAAGGTAACCCCAAGCTACCATATAGGTGGCAATCCACTAAGCACAGAAGAGGTTATCAGGGACCTGGGGACCCAGGTTGACAGTGGCCTTTCTTTTGACACTCACATTGCTAAAGTGGTTAGAAAAACCTTCTACATTGCCCACCTGATCATGAAGGGATTCACATCCAGATCAAGTGAGGTCATTGTTCCCCTGTACTCTTCACTTATCAGACCAATGATCGAGTACAATGCCCCATTCGGGATGTATCTAACCCGACACCTGCAGCAATTGGAGAGACCCCAAAAGTTCCTCACCAAAAGGACAAAGGGACTCCAAAATCTGTCATATGCTGCCAGACTGAAGAAACTCCAGCTCTATTCAGTCGCATACCGTCTGCTCAGAGGTGACCTGTGCCTGACATACAAGGCCATGTCCAACCCGGAATTAATGGACATGCTCCACCTCAAAAAATCCAAATCTACCAGATCCACTAGAGCAAGCGACTTAAACCTCAGCACGGATATAAATAGGACATGCTGGAGGGATAGATTTGTCACCCAGAGACTCCCTATGTTGTGGAATAAAATCCCGGTCCATGTGAGGCAGATCACCTTGCTGGCTCTCTTCAAGAGAAATCTTGACCGGTGGATGGGAGATCGTAGGTTTACCCCGGGAATCATCTCTGTGTCACTGCTGGACAGAGGCACAACAAACTAATGGGCACAGTATTTTTTAACATAAGGGGTGGCGTAAGCCACAAAAACTCTGGGCTAGGCTTATAAATGCCTTAGGGCAGATAGTCTAGTATAAACCTATGAACCTATGATAGCACAGAGGCCTGCTCTGTGGAATTTAAGCTCACACTGGAAGCCATGCTTGTTTTAGGTCTAACAGCTGCAGTGCTTGTGCTAGCGTCAGAGTGACTGCTTACAGCAGCTACAGAAGTATTTAGGTTGACTTCTGAAACAATTCCCTCACTTACAGGAACAACAGGAACATTGGGTAAAAGTTCTGTGAGTTCTGTAGAAGTGGTAGTTTTAACAGCATTTACACATGCTGCTTGTTCATCTGAAACAGTTGAATGCAATGTAGTTCTGGGTCTTACAGAGCTCCGCCCATTTCCTGTTATATGTTGTATGTTGGAGTTAGTATTAACCCTTTCATTTACCCAAGAGAAGACATTACCTTCTTTAAAATCCTTCAAATCCCTTTGTAATTTTTTGTTTTTGGTAGCAGAAAGTATCTTGTAATATCCAGTAATATTTTCAAACAACACATCCATTTTATCACCAACAAGTTCATCTGAATAGGTATTGTTAATTATGTTTTGCAACTCAGTGATTTCATTAGATAGTTTTAGCTCCTCTGGTCTAAAAAATTTGATAAGGAGCTGCATACAACTTAGAGAGAAGTCTCTAGATAAGCAAACTAATAATTTTAGTAATTTATCAGCTGCAGAGTTACAAGCTCTAGTTGAATTGAAAGAACTAAATAGTATAAAAATACATCCAGCTGATAAAGGAGGTGGTATTGTTGTTATTGACAAGGACAAATATATAGAATCTATGTTATGTCAGCTCAGTGACGTTGATACATATGCCATCTTACCTATGCATATACTTAGTAGTGTCATAGAAAAAGTACAGTTTTTGATCTTTGATTTATTAATAACAGGCATGATATCTGAGCAACTGTTTGAGTATTTCAAGGTAGAACATCCAACAGTCCCTTTGATATATGGTCTACCCAAAATACATAACAATCCTTTGGCTCCACCTATGTGCCCTATAGTGTCAGGCCGAGGTTGGGTAACTGAGCCACTTTCTATCTTTGTAGAAAAGACTTTGCATGCTGCCCTGGCTAATTGTAGCACTGTTTTAAAGGATACCAAGAGTTTTTTTAATGAGCTATCTAAACAAAATGAAATTATCTTAGGACAATGTTTATTTGTAACTCTGGATATTGAATCATTGTTCACTGTTATACCCAATGAATGAGGAATTAAAAATGTCAGAGAATTGCTGTGTGAGAGAAACACCCCTGATACTAAGGTGACACTTATTTGCACACTTTTGGAAATCATCCTAGAAAACAATGTGTTTATTTTTAATGATGTTTATTATGCACAAAAAGTTGGCGTAGCTATGGGCACAGCTTGTGCTAATAGCTACGCCAACCTATCCCTAGCTACTTGGGAAGCTAAACATGTACTTTCGAATAATGAATACCAGGTTAACATCAAATGGTATAAACGTTTTGTGGATGATATTTTTTTGTTGTGGCATGGCTCAGAGCAGTGGCTACAAGAGTTTCTTTTATACTTAAATCAGTTAAATACTTTCTTGAGTTTTACCTATGAATATTCTGATAAAGAAGTAGAGTTTTTGGATGTTAAAGTTACTAAAATAATTTATTGACTATGTCTACTACTTTGTATAAGAAAACTGTTAGAAAGAATAATGTTCTACACTATGGCGGTATGCATCCGAATCATACGAAATTTAATGTGTTGAAATGACAGATATTTCGAACTATGAGACTTTTTAATGATGATGATAGTCTCATTGTTGCATTACAAACACTTAAACAAGAATTTTTAGAAAGAGGCTATAGCAGTAAACTTATTGATTCTCAAATAGCAGAAGGATGGCGGCATAGGTCAGGTAAGTGCCAGCCATAATTTTCCCCCCTCCCCACTAGTATTAACAACAGGGATAATACTGACAATACTTTGTCAAGTGACGCTTCCACTGATATCTCTAGGAATAAACTAAGGATGCCATTGACCTTTGCCAGCAATGTGCATGCAACGTGATATTATTAAAAAGAACTGGGATATTCTGTCTACTGTACATGAGTTGAATGGGGTCATTGGCACACAGCCAGATTTTGCTTTTAGAAATAATAGATCACTTAAGAGTCAGCTCTGCTATCGATCCTTTAATACTAAATCAACTATAATATCTGATTGACTTGGTACATATATGTGTAGGAATTGTATGGCCTGTACACATATACACATTGGTAATCATTTCACACATCCCACTTTGGGTTTTAAAATAAATACTGCTTTTTATGCAGATTGTCGAACAAAAAATGTTGTCTATGTTTGCTATTGCACTACCTGCTTCTCATTTTACATAGGAAAATACAAACAGGGTGTTTAAGGATAGAATACTTGAACACCTTAGGGATATTAGGAATGTTAAAGAAACCAGTGCACTATCACTACATGTAGCTAAATAGGGTAAAGAACATAAATTTAGCTTTATGGTACTAGAGATTCTGCATAATACCAAGAGAGGAGGTGACATAAGTAATAGAACAGAATCTAATGAACAGAAATGGATTTTGCGCTTTCAAGCTGATAAACCTCCTGGTTTAAACAACAGAGTTTCCCTGAAACCCTTCCTTAAAGCACGGCCATTAAAGCATTGATTTCTCTTTTAATATTTTATCATATATATTTCAATAGTTCATCTTTTATTATTTTTTACTATTGTATTCGTTACCATTTTTAAGTGCATATTGTTCATTTAGTCTGATTTTATTTAATTTTTTAAAAATCTATATATTCTATAGATGTATTTTATCACATGGCTTTTAGCTATGATGCACATTTTATCTGATTTTTGATTGGATGTTTTAGTGTTTAAAAATGTAACTGTTATTCTATCTTTGTTGGTCTGATGAAGCGGATGGTATTCCGAGAAAGCGCTTACCTTACTACAATAAAGGACATTAATTTTCACTGCTGTGTGGAACCAGTTTATTTTTCTTTTTCTTGTATTCTCTGGTTTTTGCATCTGAATCCTTATTTGGTTCAAGGACTGTTTTCGTTTGACAATTCATAACAGCTCAGAGTGTTACTGCTCTGTTCTAAGTATCAGAAAAAACAGTGGTAGGCAGCACAGCAATATGACATGAAGAAGGGTAGGGTGGGAAAGTGAGCTAGTACTAGAGAACTGCAGGCAGGATAACGCATATGTTTATTTAACAGAGTCATAGGTCAATAAGTATATACTAGGCCAATGACCACCAGGGCCTTTAAAAGCCTAATGTGTCCCCATGTAACATGGGTGTCTATTTTCACGGGGTATGTTGTTTACCTGGTTGCTAAAGGTTAAGTGGGGGTATGTTTGTTAAGAAATATATACTGTCAGCCTTTGTGTATCAGAGACATGAGAAAGTAGACCAGGGGTAAATTTTCAATTTCCCATCCAGTGGTCAAAAAAGGGGTTAGGGATAGACCGTGCTTCACATGGATGGGAAGCCTATTCCAGAGCATAGGAATTCTTTGAGACACAGCTGCATATATCTGTCTCACCAGCATGTTTTATTTATGTCACAAGCAAACTTTAAATCCTTGGATCTACAGTTTCTGATGTTATTCATTTTAAGAATGTGCAAAAGGTCCATCAAGGTGGGACCACTCGATGCCTTATGTGCCAGTCATAGATCACTTCTTAGTAACCCGTTGGAGACAAGACAGGCCTTTAAGGCTATCTGTAGAGGATGTTAATATCCTGGATTTGCTTGGTCAGAAGCCTCTGTAGGCATTCCAACTATTGCATATGCCTGGTCAGGCACATGTCGAACGTGGCATTGTACTCAATGATGGGTCTCATAAAGGCTGAGTAAAGTGGTACTATAACTTCCTTGAACCTGCATGCCACACCCTTACTTGTAAACTGGGCAACACATACTGATTTTCTTAATACCATGGCTATGTGATGGTCAAAGTCCAAATTACTGTCGACATATGTTCCCAGATCCCTAACTACTGGGTCAACTCTTAGTAGTGTCTTATCGATGGAGTAATTAACCTGGGTGGACTTCTCTCTCAACTCTTAGGAGTGTCTTACCGATGGAGTAATTAACTTGGGTGGACTTCTCTCAATAGGCACTATAAAGTATTTCTTGGAATTGAGTTTTAATCTGTGGCTTTAGCACCAGTTATTTGCCTGTGTTAAACCCTCTTAGTCTGCAAACTTGGTTAGTTAGAGGTCCTTGACATTAGCCTTGACCTCTGAGAAGTAGATGACAGACAGGAGCAGGCTCAGCACTGAACCTTGAGGTACTCCACAGGTGAATGGTCTCTTGGTGGAGATGGTCTCACCAATCCTGACTTGTTGCTTCCTATCTGTGAACCAGCTGGCAATCTGATGAGTTATGTAGGGCTATATGTCTAGTTTGATGAATTGGTCAACAATACCTGACTAGGGTATTGTACTGAACACCTTAGCCAAGTCTAAATAGGTGGTATGCACTGTTTTCCTCTCATCCATTACCTTGGTCACTATATCAAAGAAATTGACCAGGTTAAGTAGTCATGACCTTTATTTGAGCAAACAAAACTGTGATGGTTCCAATGTCTGTAGATTGACAATGTCTTTTTTTATCATTTCCATGATAATTCATTCCATGGCCTTTGCATATTAGACTAGTCAAACTAAGGGTTCTGTAGTTTCTGGGGTCGATTGATGTTCCACTCTTGTGAAGAAGGGTAATCATTGCAATCCTCCATTCATGTGATACTTAGCCTGATTTTGAGGCAAGTAAATAAAGAAATAATTAGTATTGCAATTTGATGTAGATGATTTCCCTACAGAGTAGCACTTCCACAATTGTGTACTTGGTATAAAAAATGTACATGTTGAGTGACAGTTGCTCAGCTGTTTTATTTTATTTCTTTTTTGCAGCCTAGCAAACATTTACTTGCATTCATTTTTTTCCATCTTCTTATTATAAATGTTTTAGCGCTGGTGTTATTGGACCTTGTTGGGCCTTGAGGTACAGCAGTTAGTGAAAAAGAAATTATTGACTGGTTATCATACCAGTCATTAGAACCATTTCCATTCCCACTTTCCGTTCGTAGTTTGTATAACTGGTTAACATGCTGAGCAAAGATAAATAGTGGCTTGGTGATTCACTTTAGTTTTGCTGAAATACAGATGACAACTTTAGGAAGAGTAAAACATAATTTTGCTGAACAGCTAACCTTGTTTGTGTGTAATTTTTATAAACCTTGTATCATTAGTCTGCCTGAAGTGGTGGGTAATATTTTCTGCCCTCATTCTGGAATAAAGATGTTGAAAAAAAAAAGACATTGGTCAACAGGGCCCTAAGCGGTCTGATAAGAGAACTCAGGTGAGGAGCAACTGCAAAAAAACAAAAAAACAGAAGGAAACATGTAAGAAAGCTGTTCACGTTTCACCAATTAGCTCAGAACGTTAGCAGAAAAATTGTCTAAGAGCAAGTTACAAGCTAAATGCATAGCACTCATTTCAAGGTTTGAAAACATGTTTTAAAACATCAAGCTTAATACCATGATTAAAAGGCCAAAGGATGCCTTGATCAATAATTAAAGAATACATAAAACAATGTATTTGCACAATTTTATACAAACAAAAAATGTTCATTGTTGACCTATTGAACTATATCAATGTAAAATTGTTACTTAGCTTCTTTTTAATGTAACTTTAACTTTATGCACGTATCCCAACATGTGTGAATCATTTTGCTATAACTGCTATTATATCAATATTGTTTAAAATTGTACTTGTTTTAAAATGTATTACTGGAGCTTTTCTCCTCAGGTCTCCACTGAAAATGGGCCACAAGCCCAGTTGGACAAACCCGGTTAATAAATGTCAATAAATAAAATAAATAAATTTGCAAAGTCTGAGTCTCTAGCCTGTTCTAGCCAGTTCCTCTCTAATGCATTCTCTAACGGAGAGTTTGACTGTCTGAACCATGTTTGAACCTTGTCTGTGTTAAGCCCTGTAATATAAAATGATGCCCTCTAATACCAATGTATATAGTGCTCAGCTTGTTTCTTTGTACTAATATCAGAGAATAAACCACAACTTATCAAATGAATTATATACATCATACAGGTGATTTCAGATGGTCCATTACTGTATTTAATAATTAAGCTGTATGCCTGTTCCTAACATATTTTGTGAAATCAGTTGTACAGATTTTAGAAAGTGAAGGAGGAATGCCAAACCTCAGATTCTGAAAGATAAAAGTTGTGTGTGCGTGTGTGTGCGTGTGTGCATGAGTGCATGAGTGTGTGTGTGTGCGTGCGTGTGCGTGTGTGCATGAGTGCATGAGTGCATGAGTGTGTGTGTGTGTGTGTGTGTGTGTGTGTGTGTGTGTGTGTGTGTGTGTGTGTGTGTGTGTGTGTGTGTGTGTGTGTGTGTGAGTGTGTGTGTGCGTGTGTGCGTGTGTGCGTGTGTGTGTGTGTGTGCGTGTGCGTGTGCGTGCATGTGTTTTCTGTATCCAGACTTTACTAGCCATTGCTAACATTTATATTGAAGGGCAGTTGCTAGCAAAAATGTACGTTTGTTTCTGAGAAAAGTTGCATACATACATAGCTCTGATTCACTTCAGTAACTTCCTGTGAACTGAAATGTTACTGCTATACTCAGCACCTAGGAAAATATGGCATGATTCAGTTTAAAAACATTAATAAATTATATATTTTTTAGAGATCATGGAGTGCTTCTTTTAATGTTTTATGTTAATGTGATATTGGACCCTACTCTCATTTTGTTAATAATGCAAGCTGCTTATCAGGCACTATACTCACGTACTGGATGTGAAATGTTGCATTTAATTACCCAGTTTGTCCTCCTTTCATGTTTATACCTCTGTGGTTGATACCATTCAGTTGCTCCAGCTGAAAACAAAAAAAGGATTAGTATATTATTCATTTGGAGGCTTCAGAATTTTCACTTGCTTCTTAGAATCAGGGAGTCTTCGAGTTTTTAGATGTTCTTCATATTGATTGTTGCTATAGTAGCCTTAGCTATATGGGGTATATCCTGCCAAGGATATAACAGCTAGCCAACTTTCAGACATTCAGAGCACCTTCCATGCACCCAAACTGTCAAGCAACTTGAGTTGAGCTAACTAAAAGACAAGCCTGGACGTGAAGTCCTTCAAAGCTTTACTGTTACAGAAGGATCAACGGACAACTTATGCTTTCCTTTCCTGGGCAGATATGTCGCCCTTGAGGGAAAAACAACTTCCATTTTCTTAAATTTATTGATGTCTTACTACTTTACTCTTCAGGAAAGCTATTTTAAAGCTAGACGTGTTTTGTTATAATAGACTGTCTCTAGACTACAATGTACTTTTAAATGGAGCACTTGTTTTTTTTTCTGTCAGTTTAAAAGTAGTGCTAACTAACTTAAAACATATTTTCTATGTATAAATTGTGTTTAGTTTTCCTTGGTGAGGCTGACATAGTGTTTAATAGTGTTTTTTACTGTATTTTGTCTGTAAAATTTATTATTTATTTATTTATTTTATTTTACATTTGTTATCCGGGATGGTCCGACTGGATACATGTCCTTTTTCAGCGGAGGCCCGGGGAGAAAAGCTCCAACAGAGTTACATTGATAATTAGGTACAGTAAATGAGCTGAAAGAACTTAACAAAAACATAGGCTATTTACATACAAGTACAAGACTGCCATTACTATTTCTGAGATTACTACAAATGTAACATTAATAACATATTAGCAAGGACGGTAGGCAGTATAATGACATAGAGTTAGACAGGATACATATTTCTTTATCACAGTATACAAAGTGCTTATCATCTTAGCTAGTTGTTTATGTTTTAGTTAATGGCACAGAGCTAGTCTGGGTTTGAGCAAAAAATAAAAGTAATAAAGATAAAGTAAAAAATAAAGTAACTTTTGTGGGCCAGTAGTTTTACTGGTATTTGGGTCATGTCTTCCTTTGGGAAAGAGGTTTTATGTTCGGCTTGATCATGAAACAGACTATCAGTTCCACATTCAGTTCTTCTTCCAGCCACAAAAAGAAAAAGTTAAGCAGATAGACTTTGCCACCACAGCAGAGTAGCAATTTGAACTCAGCCTCAGGTGGGTGACTCAGATGTGGCCATTTCATGTACCTCAGACCAATTATCTTTAATCCCAGATCCTTCTGATGTACCACCTACAGCCACTATAGACTAGGGATTAGACAAGTCCACTGCAGCTGTCAGAGACTCCTCGGTGGGCAAGTTAGAGCCAGCTTGTCAGTCCTGGTTGAGGGAAATGGGATGGCTTGCCTGTTGTGACAGAATGCTGTGCCCATCCCTGGTGAAACAGCTGCTGCAATTAGAAACTCAGTTGTCCCCATTTCCTATCAAAAAGAAGCAAAACCAAGCATGTATCTACTCCTTCTCAAATTTCTTTACACACGAGTAATTTACTTGGTCTGGCTCAAGGTTTAATTCAGGCTGACAATCCTTCTTTCAAAGTAGTTCCTGGTAAAAGAAAGAGGGATTCCTCTTATTCTGAGCAGCTTTGCGATTCTGAATCAGAGCAGGAGGAGTCTAGGACTGATTAAAAGTTTTTTTCCTCAGATTTCTGATTCAGACTCAAAAGAGAGCTCCATTTCTACTTCTTCCTGTGGGGGTTTATTTTTCTCTGAGGCTATTGTCCTAGAGCTTTCAGTGAGAGAACACTGAGGTCTCTCATTCCCTCAGAAAATACTATCAATTGTTATAGAAGGATTATTTAGAACCGACATACATTCCTTCTGTTCTGCCTGCAATTTCCCTGTTAGTCAGCCAGATATCCCTAAAAATGCAGATAGGATGTATAAAATTCCTCAGCCTTTTAAATGTTTATACACTATTCACAAACCTGGGCCAGCAGCTACACCTTAGTTGATCCCACTGCTGCTAAGCAGTTAGTTAATCCAATTATACTCTATCTGATAAGGATGGGAATACTATTGAAGAATGGGGGAAAAGTGTACACATCTGCCACTTTGGTTTTTATAATTTTGAATTGTCAGGTTCACATGTTAAAGTATGTTCTGACAGATTGTGAAAGTAAGAGGAATACTTTGCCTGCACTTTCTTCTTGTGAGGGAATATATGCTTTAAATAACGTAGTTTCCTCTTTTGCACAGGTCACTTCTCATTGTTTGCAGTGTATGAATGACATTTTTCCAGGGCTATGGCTACTGGTACTGTGGTAAGGAGGTTCACATGGTGACATTGTCAGAACCTTCCAGATGATGCTAAAATGAGATATTAAACTCTCCCTTGGATAGATGTTTAGTGTTTGGCTGCTCTGCTGCAGAGCTAATCAAAAAGTGCGATGAAAGGGGCAAGCTCAGCCAGAGAATCACTAAGATTTTCCAGCTCTATTTTTCCACATTGTCCAAAGGATTGTCTTTCTCTTCTTTCATTGTTTGGCAGAATACAGAAAAAAACAGTTTCTACACAATTCAGGTAAACAGATATTTAAGAATGAATGACAAGGGAGTTTCCAAAAGAAGTCTCTGATCTCCCAAAACCGAGGACATTCTGATATGTTTGAATGACCATTCCGAAGACCTTGTAACCCACTCTCACCCTGGCTCCCTTTTTCTTCCAGAAAGTCTTTATCTACAGTTTTATGTTTGCAACAGGTTGCTTTATCCAAATGTGTTCTGAATATCATTCATCAAGGTTAGAGATGGCAGTGGGAGGAAATTTTTCTTTTCTAGGGGGTCATTCCTCATCCTCCAGATCAGAATCTTTTGCTTCAACCTGTTCTTCATATGCTGTCCTAAGGATTGATACATCCAGCTCCTACTTCCCAAGTGGGGAAGAGTTTTTTATTCAAGCATGTTCCTTGTGCCAAAGAAAGAAAATGCTTGGAGAGCAGTTTCGGATCTTTCTTTCCTAAACCTGTTTGTCATAGTGTTTTAATTCAGAATGATCCCACTTCACAATGTGTTATCTCTTCTTCCTATTTCAAGTTTCCTGGTAACATTGTAATTATAAGATGTTTATCATCATATCCCTATTCATCCAGACTTGAGGCATTTCATAAGGTTTTGTGTGTCTAGATTTCATTATCAGTTCTCTTCCTTAACTTTTAAACTCTCCAGTTCAGCAACGTTGTTCAAAAAATATACAACTCCAGTTATAGTTCATTGCAGGGTATATGATATCCATATTTTTCCATATTTTGATGACTTGCTTATCTTTGTAGAGTCTTTTTCAAAGTGTCAGGATTCTCTCTATTGGGTGAGAGATCTCTTATATCGGATTCCAAGAGAACATTCAAAAGAATTTCTTGACTTGCTCACACAGGATTGTGTTCTTGTGATGTGAGCTAGAGACCTCAGTTCAAAGAGCTTTTCTTCCACAGGAAAAAAAAAAAAAACAGAAAAACAGATCCTTATTTAGATCTTTTTCTAAGCTTTTCCACTCAGACTTCAGTCACTGCGAGGGAATGGATTTTGGGTCTCATGGCATCTATGATTCTCATGATACTCCTGGCGAGACTCCACATGAGAAAGATGCAGTGGTATCTGAAATCTCTTTGGTCATAGCATCAACACCATTTATTGTTAAAAGCAAAATCTTTTAGTGGAGATAACAGATATCCTTAAATCCAGATACCCCCTTCTCCCTCTTTGCTCCAAAGCAGTCAGTCAAAAGAGACACTGTGGACCTTGTTTGGGGATTAGTTTCAGGAGGGATAACAGTGCAGGGGTATGGGACAACAAGAACAGACACAAGCACATAAATATCTAAGAGATTTTTGCCCTGATTAAGGTATTCAACTCTCTGAACCATCTTTGGCCCCCAGGACCTGTTTAAGTATTTTTAGACAATACTACAGTCATGTGGTGTATCAACAAGCAAGGGAGAATGAGGTCATAACCCCTTTGCAAACTTGTCATACTAGCTTGGAATATAGCTTCACAGCACAGTCTTGCTCTACTATCATCCTACATACTGTCAGAGCAAAACTGTGTGGCAGGCAAACTGAGCAGGGCCAGGACCCTTATGAATGGAAACTAGATCAGGAGCCATTGTCCAACATTTGATCCATCTGTGCAGAGTTCCTTGAGAAGACTTTTTATCTCCTCTTTGGAAAATGAACTGGCAAGATTCTTTTCCAAGACTCTGTGCAAGAAGGCCTGGAATACGAATGCCTTTTCTTTAGACAGGAATGTTCCTGTATGTTTTTCCAGCCTTACCACTAATATCCAAAGTATTTCTGAAGATTCAGAAGGAATTCCCCAAAATCATTGTGCTGCCTTCTTCCAGGACTATGCAACTGTGATTCTTACTTCTTTAGGAAATAGCCAGGGGTATTTACCTCAAGCTTCCTCACAGGCTGGCTCTACTCTCACAAAAACAGGGGTGTTTGTTACACTCTGACATAAATAATTTTCTATTGACTGCCTGAATGATAAGGTCCTAAGTCTTTTTAGCCACCTGTTTACTCTGGATATGCAGCAGATTGTAATAGAGGCAAGTAATGCTGCCACTAGAAAATCATATATTAGCAAATGCAAAAGGTTTTATAGTTGGTGCCAGCAACATAACCAACAAAACTTCATGGCTAGTTGTTCTCTGGTTTAACAATATTTATATGAGTTACTATCCAATGGCCTTTTTTATTCCTCTGCCAAGATTCACTTAATGGCCATTACAGCATGTGTGCTCATAGATCATCCTCTTTCAAAACAGTCTGATGTCAATGTGTTCTTGAAAAGGTTTCGCATAAGAGACCACCTAGTAAACTGGTGAACCCTCCTTGAAATCTTAATCTTATGATAGAGAAGCTAATACTTGTTCCATTTGAACCCATTAATCTGGCTGGCTTGAGGTAATTAACTTAGAAAACAGTTTTACTGATTGCTCTGACCTCTGCAAGAAGGCTACATCAGTTGCAAGTTCTTATGGTGAGTCAACCCTACCTTATTTTCCATAGGGACAGGGTTTCTTTGACAACTAATACTTCTTTTATGATTAAAGTAATATCCAAGTTTACTTCCATCCAAACTATCAATCTCCCTGTTTTCTTTACTGAACCTCAAAATGAGGTAGAAAGGACACTGCATACTTTGGATGTCCACAGACAACTCAGGTGCTATTTTGACAGAACTATATATCTCAGGTCTTCAGATCAATTGCTTATTCCTTGTGAAGGTAAGAAGAAGGGGCTACCTGTGTCTAAACAGACTATTTCCAAATGGTTGTGTAAGGCTATTACCTTTTCTCATACTCTCCATGTCAAATCTATTCCAGGCAGGATCAAGGCTCAGCCTACCAGGGCCTTAGGTTCATCTCTGGCTTTTTGGAAAGGGTTGTCTTCTACAAGTGTTCCAAAAGCTGCTACTTGGTTCTCTGTGCATACTATTATGAAACACTTGATTCCTTTAATAGGTCTAGATCATGCTTTGCAAGGACCATTATGTAGGGACTCCTGGACCTTGTTCCAAATATAGTTAGCTATGGTAACCTACCCATATAGATAAGGCTACTGCAGCAGTAATCAATATGAAGAACATATTACAGCTGTGTAAGATGAACATTCCATAACAATAAATACTCAAAAGATGACTTTTGCAATAGCCACTCCCTCCCTCCATCCCCTTGTTATTTTGTATGTTTTGTTTTTTTTTATGCCAGGGTGTAAACATTTATTTTTTATTATTCCTACCCTTGTCCTTTCAGGGCTCATCCTCCCATCTTTACTGGCAGGAAAGCTCTGAAGGACTTTGTGTCCAAACATGTCCTTTAGTCAGCTCAGCTGGAACTGCTTGACAGTTTTCACATGTGCAAGGTGCCCTGAAGCTTTGAAAGCTGTCCGGCTGTTATATCCTTGGCAGGATATAACCCATATAACTAAAGCTACTACAGCAGAAATCATTCAAACATTCACTGTTATCATGAATTCAGCTTATGCAACTGTATATATTTTTTTCACTTAGAGAAAAGTCAGTACGCTGTCCATAATGCTGAACATGAGCAATTGTGAAGTTTGGGCAACTGAAACTGGTCTGTCTCTGTACATGCATTAATGTTTGTGGAGCCATGAAGTCCTGCCTTTTTCAGAATCTGCAGCAATGTGGCATTCTAAAATAAACAATGATTTAGTAAGATTAATTTTACTAATCCTCAAGTAAGATAGACTGCTTGCCTTATATAATTCCTTATTTATAAGCATTTTGAATCAGGGGAGGAATGTTGCATTCTTTCCTCATTATTTGTGGAAACAAAACAAAACTCATTACTATGAGTAGTACTTGCCACATCTGATCAGTTAGATAAACTCCTCCTGGACAGTGTAATTCTGGTTATTTGGGGTCATGGAGCAGCCAGTAAGTGTTATTGTTGCCACTCGTAAATAAGATGGGAATACTTATTTTAATTTGCTCAATCAGACATGCCTGCGGCACTGTGTTTTGGGTGTAACTGTGTTTTTTGTGGTTGTAGGGATTTCTGTCAATGTGTGCAGTCTCTAGGTGGTTGTTTTTAGAAACATGTCAAACTACATTACTACAGGCTGTGCAACTGTTCATTATTGTATGGCTATGTACCACTCTATGCTCCTAGAAATGAACTGAAGCATAATACACTGGGTTATTTTTTTTTGCATTTGGTCTGCCAAACATTCCCTTTGCCCCAGTGTCATAGTGATTACTGGCAAGTGGGGACAGTTGTTGCCTTCATGTTCTAGAACTGTTGTAAAATGCTGAAATTACTCTTGGCAGTACTTTTGCATTTTTGTTATTAAGACAATGATATTGTCCTTTGTGTATTTATGGTAACTGTGACAGGAAATATGAAGCCTTTGTTATTGCTGGAAGCTAGATAACCTCTTACTGTGTGCACTGCTGTTTGGTGACATATTTAGCTGTATAAAGATGCTCAAATTTGGCCTAATCATGATGGAGCTATAACCCATTTAAGTAAGCCCCAGCTCAGTTGCTCCTTACATCCTTATGGACACTGAAGTCACCAGCTACCTCTAGTATTAAGGAATACTGAAGAAAAAAACATTTAAAATGCCAGCAAACCTATACCCTTAACCAAAAGTATTGCCATATGTACATTCACCTGTTTTAATACTGCAAATAAGTGTTTCATCAGCCTATCTACAGATTTAACCCCATAGTAAAACTGCCTTTAGAATGTATCTCAGTTATATTAAAATGAGCCGTACACCATTTATATACCTCTTCATGGAACCAGAGGATTATGGAAACCTTATAAGAAAATCAACATAAGTAAATTGGAATGAATACAGTAGAAATATACCTAGGGCATCCATGTATCTGAAAATATGTAAGTATTTGAACTTTTACAATGTCTTATATAGAGACTTTAAAGGAGACCTTTTTCAAATATATAGGGCATTTAGAAACAACTATCTCTGGGGATGTTTGGGGTTATCAATAAGTTAGTATCTCTGATCTAAAATAATGTACTATATGTCATGTTACTATAGCATGTAATGTATTCTTATGTTACTATTCCCTATATTGGAGCTTTTCCCCCTGGGCCTCTACTGAAAATGGACATATATCCAACTAGACTAGCCTGGTCAACAAATGTAAAATAAAAATAAAAAATAAAATAAATTATGAAAATGTAATGGAATCATCAGACAGCCTATGTAGAAAATGTTATTGGAATGAGAAGTATTCTTAGTGGTTCTCTGAGAGAGTAGCTAATGCATGGAATAGACTACCAAATAACATAAAAGCAAGCACTAGTTTGGGGATTTTTAAGAACAACTTGGCCACTTATTAGGGGAATAACTATTTTTGTACTTTGGCAGGCTAGAAGGGCCTTATTACTCATGTCTGAATAGTTGTAGGTATGTATGTATATAATGCCAGATAAATTATACTACTCACTGTACAGCAAGTACTGGGAAGGAGTGGACCAGTTAGAGACTTAATGAGGTCAACCAGATGGCATGTTCCGGAAGGAAATAGTATGCCAATACTACCCTGACTGAGGGGCATTGTTATACTTGGGGAAACAGGAAGTACACAAATATATTCTGATTCTGAAACTTAATAAGAAAGACATTACTCACAGCGGTAGCATTGTTGCCTCACAGCAAGAGGTTCTCCCGTTTGATTCTCGGTTGGAGCGCCTTCTGTGTGGAGTCTGCATGTCCTCCCCACGGTTGAGTGGCGTTCGAAAGGCATGCGTAGAATGGGTGTGCCTTCATTGAAGGTTGGGCGTCGAGCTGGCACCTCGGCACCGTAAAAATCTACTGCCAATCATTAACGGATTGGAGTTCTGCTGTGGCGACGCCTAACTGGGAAAAGCCAAAAGAAGACCAACAATAAGAACAACATTACTCAGTGGCAGTGCTGTCAAATTATGTCTGCAGAATGATAACAGTTAATGGAACTGATACAATGCATCACTGTAGCAGTAAGTTATCTTTACTGAATTGCCATGTGGAAGGGGGGAAGATTTCAGTTGAAACTACCAAGTTAAAATTCATGTAGATACATTTTCTGCACTTCATTAAAGTACTTGAGCAGTGTAGGACTGCCCTTTACAGGATAATATAGTAACTATTTTTGCTCATGTTTGTAAGAGAAAAGATAGAATGACTGATCCTCCCTGCTTCTTTTAGCCTTGCATGTTTACTACTCTAATGCATTCCAGGACATTTATCATAAACTGGGTTACCAACAAACACACACATTCAGCGATCACTTCAGTTTCAGTGCTAGAAAAGTATTTCCATAAGCTGATGAGCATACTAAAAATAAAGACCTGCTACTGTATATATCTTCAGTCGGTGATGCAGCAGTAGCATTGTTGCCTCACAGCAAGAGGTTCTCCCGTTCGATTCTCGGCTGGAGCACCTTCTGTGTGGAGTCTGCATGTCCTCCTAGTGGTCGAGTGGTGTTTGAAAGACATGTGTGAATGGGTGTGCCTTCTTTGAAGGTTGGGCATCAACCTGGCACCACAGCACTGTAAAAATCTACTGCCAATCATTAGCAGACCCGCCGGACCGGAGTTCCGCTGTGGCGACCCCTTACCGAGAAAAGCCAAAAGAAGAACTGTATATCTTCAGTCTTTATTGTCTGGGTGGAATTAAGACACCTACTAAGTTGAACAATCTTCTTCTTCTTTCGGCTGCTCCCGTTAGGGGTCACCACAGCAGATCAACTGTTTTCATTTCTTCCTGTCTACTGCATCTTGCTCTATCACACCAACCACCTGCACGTCCTCTTTCACCACATCCATACACCTTATCTTAGGTCTCTCTCTTTTCCTGTTACCTGGCAGCTTCATCCTTAGCATCTTTTTCCCAATATACTCTGCATCCCTCCTCAGCACATGTCTAAACCAACATAATCTTGCCTCTCTGGCTTTGTCTCCAAACCTTCCAACCTGGGCTGACCCTCTAATATACTTATTCCTAATCCTGTCCATCCTCGTCACACCCAGTGCAAATCTTAACATCTTCAACTCTGCCATGTCAAGCTCTGACTCCTGCCTTTTTGTCAATGCCACTGTCTCCAACCAATGTAACATAGCTGGTCTCACTACCCTCTTGTAGACCTTCCCCTTCACTCTTACTGGTACTCGTCTGTCACAAATCACTCCTGGCACTCTTCTCCAACCACTCCATCCTGCCTGTACTCTCTTCCTCACCTCTCTTCTACACTCACCATTACTCTGAACTGTTGATCCCAAGTACTTAAACTCATCCACCTTAGCCACCTCTACTCCTTGCATCCTCACCATTCCTCTATCCTTCCTCTTATTCACACACATAAATTCTGTCTTAGTCCTGCTGACCTTCATTCCTCTTCTCTCTAGAGCATATCTCCACCTCTCCAGGGTCTCCTCCACCTGTTCCCTACTCTCACTACAGATCACAATGTCATCTGCAAACATCATAGTCCATGGGGACTCCTGTCTGATCTCATCTTTCAACCTGTCCATCACCATTGCAAATAAGAAAGGGCTCAGAGCTGGTCCTTGATGTAATCCCACCTCCACCTTAAACGCATCCGTCACTCCCACCGCAGACCTCACCACTGTCACACTACCCTCGTACATATCCTGTACCACTCTTACATACTTTTCTGACACTCCCAACTTCCTCATACAATATCACAACTCCTGTCTAGGCACCCTGTCATATGCTTTCTCTTAATCCACAAAGACACAATGCAACTCCTTCTGACCTTCTCTGTACTTCTCCATCAGCACTCTCAGAGCAAACATTGCATCTGTAGTGCTCTTTCCTGGCATGAAACCATACCGCTGATCACTAATCATTACCTCCCTTCATAACCTAGCTTCCTCTACGCTTTCCCATAATTTCATGCTGTGACTGATCAGTTTAATCCCTCTGTAGTTACTACAGCTCTGCACATCACCTTTATTCTTAAAAAATCGGTACCAAAACACGTTTTCTCCATTCCTCAGGCATCCTCTCACTTTCCAAGATTTCATTAAACAATCTAGTTAAAAACTCTACTGGCATTTCACCTAAATACCTCCATGCTTCCACAGGTATGTCATCTGGACCAACAGCCTTTCTGTTCTTCATCCTCTTCATAGCTATCCTTACTTCCTCCTTGCTAATCCACTGCACTTCATGATTCACTATCCACACATCATCCAACCTTCTCTCCCTCTCATTCTCTTCATTCATCAACCCTTCAAAGTACTCTTTCCATCTGCTCAACACACTCTCCTCGCTTGTGAGTACGTTTCCCTCACTATCCTTTATCACCCTTACCTGCTGCACATCTTTACTAGCTCGGTCCCTCTGTCTAGTCAATCGGTACAGGTCCTTTTTCTCCCTCCTTAGTGTCCAACCTTTTATACAACTCTTCATGCACCTTATCCTTAGCCTTTGCCACCTCTCTCTTTGCCATGCACCTCATCTCCTTATACTCTTGTCTATTTTCTTCATTTCTTTGACAATCTCACTTCTTCTTCACCAACCTCTTTCTCTGTATACTCCTGTACTTCTTCATTCCACCCCCAGGTCTCCTTGTCCTCCTTCCTCTTTCCAGATGTCACACCAAGCACCTTTCTAGCCATCTCTCTTACTAGCTCTGCTGTAGTTACCCAGCTATTTGGTAACTCTTCACTGCCACCCAGTGCCTGTCTTAACTCTTCCCTGAGCATCACCTCACAATTACCCTTTTTCAATTTCCAACATTTGATCCTTGGTGCTACCCTCACACTCATCCTCCTCTTCTTGATCACCAATGTCATCCTACAAACCACCTTGCTATGCTGCCTAACTACACTTTCCCCTGCCACCACATTACAGTCTCCAATCTCCTTCAGACTGGCCCTTCTACACAAGATATAATCCACCTGTGTGCATCTTCCTCCACTCTTGTATGTCACCCTATGCTCCTCCCTCTTGTTAAAATACGTATTCATCACATCCATGTCCATCCTTTTCACAAAATCCACTACCATCTGACCTTCTGCATTCCTTTGCTTAACACCATACCTACCCATCACTTCCTCATCCCCTCTGTTCCCTTTACCAACATGCCAATTGAAATCTGCTCCAATCACCAGTCTCTCACCCTTGGGTACAGTCATCACCACTTCATCCAACTCACTCCAAAATTTTTCTTTCTCATCCATCGCACACCCAACTTGTGGAGCATATGCACTAACAACATTCATCATTACACCATCAATTTCCAGCTTCATAAACATCACTGTATCCAACACTCTTTTCATCTCCAAAACACTCTTAGCATACTGTTCCTTCAGGATAATGCCTACTCCATTTCTCCTCCCATCCACACCATAATAAAACAATTTGAAACCGCCTCTGATACACCTAGCCTTGTTCCCCTTCCCTCTGGTCTCTTGCACACACAATATACCAACCTTCCTTCTGCCCATCATATCAGCTAGCTCTCTCCCTATACCAGTCATACTGCCACCATTCAAAGTTCCAACCCTCACTATCACAGTCCTAGCCTTTAACTGCCTTCGGGCATGCCTTCCCCCTCTTCTCCTCCTTTGGCCAACAGTAGCCCAATTTCCTCCAGGTATGCATTTCTGTACTGTTGTCTACATGTATGATTTGGAAAAATTTTATGCTGGATGCCCTTCCTGATGCAACCCTCCCTATTTATCAGGGCTTGGGACCGGCACAAAGAAATGCACTGGCTTGTGAATCCCCGGTGGCTGGGTTCTACTAAGTGGAACAATAATGAGTGAAAAATTTCAATTACCAGTACAGAAAATAATTCTTATTAACACTATGTAAGATTTATGACTTTTATATACATATATTTATATGAAACACTCATTAATCATAGAAATGTGATTGCTTCCTAATGGAATTTTTAAATGTAAGGTACAAGAAGGATTTTTTTTTTTGGCTGTGATGGATCCATTCAGCTCCTTAATGCTTTCTTGGCTGATAACAGTGAAGCTTTAGGGCTCTTTTCATTTACTGCACATCTTTCACAGTGTATGTTTATTTGAAGTGTTTTATCCACCTGAATACATTAAATAAGAAATACCATTTTCTACGTTTTTTAGTTCATCTTATATATCTAGTGGCTTTCAGATACACTTGGATCTGCTGTTGAACTAGTAAATAAAGAGTGAGTTTGTGTTTACATTTGTATTTATGATTTTTTGAAGGAATGCACAGTCATAGTACTATCAAAGGAATATTATAAAGCAAAACACAATATATACAAATAACTTAGGCGTGAATTAAAATAAAAATGTATCTCTTTGTTTGAGTCATTCCCAGACAAGCAAAAACAAGTTCATAACTTGTAAGGTTCACTGATTCCCTTACCAAGTGTTGATATACTGGCCGTCTACAAGCTTGCTTGTTGAAGAACCATACTAACATTTTCTGCTTCCCAAATATATGCATTTGACTTTCTGTACATAGGTATTCCTCTAATTAGCAACCATGTATTCCTTATTAAGATTTTTTTCTGAAGAGAGTCAATGATTGACATGATTATAAGAGGAAGCATATTTCATAACACTGGAAGGTTATGAAATACTATACTTATTCATCGTTTTCTGCTAGAGCTATTTTTTTCTAGTAATATGTATATTTTCTTGTATGATCCTTGAAACTAGTATATTACATCCCATTATATTTTTAAAATGAAGAACAAATGGGACAGTTTACTTAGCTCATGGATCATTTTCCAGTATCCTTTAACAATAAAACTGAATTACTTCCTCTGTTAATATTTGTATTCATTATATGTGAATTCCAGCAAAAAAGTGAGAAGTCACAGACTGTAAACCTTGTAAGCTTTGCTGTATGCATGGTATGCTGTGGTCTGTGATATGATAATTGAAGGCTGTGTAATGTCTTTAGAGCAATTATCTCAGTGGGATTCCAACAGCTTCTGAGGGCAGCCATGTTTGTTTTGTCTGACATTGTTAACTGAAACAGTATTTTTTTTTCATTTGCTGGTAGAAAGAGGGAAAGCACATTAAAACTGACATTCCCCACCGATGATACTAAAATCACAGAGTCAGGCACCTTGACCTCAATCAGTAACAGTGAGTCCTACAATGAAAAGTAAATTAGCTCTAGTAGAACTAAAAAGAAGTGTGATAAGATAATTATCACAGGGCCATGCATTCAAGAACAACACTATGATTCAGTACTTTCCCTTTTATATGTACTTGGCATACCTGCAAACGTATGACTGGCAACTATAAATTCATATCTAAATATTACTACAACTAAGAATCAACCCAAATAAGGGACACATGCAGATACAAAGAGCCAAAGCAACCACACACACACACACACACACACACACACACACACACACACACACACACACACACACACACACACACACACACACAGCAATAAAACAACAAAATGAAAGACTCATTACCTCACAAGGAAGTTTTTATATTAATAAAAACAAAAACAAACAAACCCAAAATAAACAATGCTTCATCAAATTTTTAAAAAGCACCACAACCCTCCATAATTTAAAGGCAGATTAATTAATTTGCCATAAAAGCTTAAAGTAAATACACCTAAAACAACATAATATAACTATATTAATAAAGTCAAATACAAGAAGCTTTCATTCTAGCAAATGTACTACAAGTGCTTCATCATACTAAATATTCACAAGTTAAAAATCAGGCATGAATCACATGCCACACTTTTTTCCAGTAAAAAAAAAAAATCTGTTGTGAATATTGCAAAGGGTTCAACTTAAAAAAATATGGTAAATTATGTGTTCTTTTGTTTATACCAATGACATTCAGGTGATTAAAGGTATTACTGGAAAATATTAGAATGTTTTAAGGAGGCAAGAAATATTAAGTGGGTACATGGGAGAAGTTGTTAATAATGAAAGATAGTAAAAGTATTTTTGAAAGTGAACAGGCCTCTATTGCTATAGATCAGTAACTAATAAATCTGGAACTTATCCATGTTTGACTTGTAGACAGTGCTGATGTATGTCCAACAGTCCTCATGCTCAGAATCTATACAGAGGAAGAGCAGCTGGGGCAAGTGAAGGTAACTGTGAAAACAAAGGGGATAGTATGTCATGCAGTGTGCAAATATTGTTATATGTTCTACACTGGTAAACTTGGCAGACATTTAAAGGATAGTGTTGAATCTGTGAGGGCTGATAAAAATTGTGATAGTAAAAATGCTTGCAAAATACAGCATGCAGACAAAGAAATTTAAGAAGATTTTTTTATGTTTTGTTTTGGAGAAGGTTAAAGGAGATTTGGGGGGCATGGAAACAGTGCTAGATCGAGACAAGTTTTTGTGACAGTTCATATTTAATTACTTTAATTTCCGTGGTTTAAATGATAATAAAATATTGCCATGTTGAAGCTTTTACAGTATTGACAACAGGTTTTTATTGGATGAACTGTGTCACATGATTTAAGATTGATTTGTATTTAATGGAGTTTAACATGTGAGTATTTAGTCTAGTTAAGGTTTATCAATTGGTGCTAGACTAACTGCCCTTGTGGGCCATTTTAAGCCTAGCCAATTACCCCATGTGAAAATCAAACCCTGCACCTTGTGTTTGTAATGTAACACCTTAACCATTATGCCAACCTCCCCCCCTTAAGTACTTGTACATTTATTAGAATGAAAGCTCTTACTTGAATTAAAGCTATTTTATTTATTTTCCACTAACAGTGTTTTTTTTATTTTATTACAAGCATATACATATATAAAATTAGATTGAATATACTTTTAATAACATACATGTTTGTTAGAAATATTTGATGGACTATCCATTCCCTTAATAGGTTCATAGGTTCATAGGTTCATACTAGGCTATCTGCCCAAGGGCATTTATAAGCCTAGCCCATAGTTATTTGGCTTTCGCCACCCCTTTAGTTTGAATAAAACTATGCCTATTATTTTGCTGTGCCTCTGTCAAGCAGTGACACTGAAGTAATCCCTGGGGTATATCTGCGATCTCCCATCCATTGGTCAAGATTCCTCTTGAACAAGGCCAGCGAGATAGTAGGTCATGTTTACAGTTTTTTTTTTCAGCTTCTAGCTGGTAATTCATTTCTGGTATTACTATGACACCAATAGTTTTCCTTGTCAGTTTTTGTATTGTTACTTTTCCCAGCTGGTATTCTGTAGCAGGGTTGTTAGGAAATATATGAAATATGTTATACTTGTGTATATATACAACAGTACGCATATAAACTGAAGTATATGAAATATTACAAAGTTTAAAAAAAATAAAAAGGGGCTTTATTATGCATAATTCTCTCAAGCACACCAGTAGTATGTCCGGTACTGTGTCTGTTTTGGAGCACACCAGTAGTATGTCCGGTACTGTGTTTGTTTTGAAGCACACCAGTAGTATGTCCGGTACTGTGTCTGTTTTAGAGCACACCAGTAGTATGTCCGGTACTATGTCTGTTTTGGAGCACACCAGTAGTATGTCCAGTACTATGTCTGTTTTGGAGCACACCAGTAGTATGTCCGGTACTGTGTCTGTTTTGGAGCACACCAGTAGTATGTCCGGTACTGTGTCTGTTTTGGAGCACACCAGTAGTATGTCCGGTACTGTGTCTGTTTTGGAGCACACCAGTATTATGTCCGGTACTGTGTCTGTTTTGGAGCACACCAGTAGTATGTCCGGTACTGTGTCTGTTTTGGAGCACACCAGTAGTATGTCCGGTACTGTGTCTGTTTTGGAGCACACCAGTAGTATGTCCGGTACTGTGTCTGTTTTGGAGCACACCAGTAGTATGTCCGGTACTGTGTCTGTTTTGGAGCACACCAGTAGTATGTCCGGTACTGTGTCTGTTTTGGAGCACACCAGTATTATGTCCGGTACTGTGTCTGTTTTGGAGCACACCAGTAGTATGTCTGGTACTGTGTCTGTTTTGGAGCACACCAGTAGTATGTCCAGTACTGTGTCTGTTTTGGAGCACACCAGTAGTATGTCCGGTACTGTGTCTGTTTTGGAGCACACCAGTAGTATGTCCGGTACTGTGTCTGTTTTGGAGCACACCAGTAGTATGTCCGGTACTGTGTCTGTTTTGGAGCACACCAGTAGTATGTCCAGTACTGTGTCTGTTTTGGAGCACACCAGCAGTATGTCCGGTACTGTGTCTGTTTTGGAGCACACCAGTAGTATGTCCGGTACTGTGTCTGTTTTGGAGCACACCAGTATTATGTCCGGTACTGTGTCTGTTTTGGAGCACACCAGTAGTATGTCTGGTACTGTGTCTGTTTTGGAGCACACCAGTAGTATGTCCGGTACTGTGTCTGTTTTGGAGCACACCAGTAGTATGTCCGGTACTGTGTCTGTTTTGGAGCACACCAGTAGTATGTCCGGTACTGTGTCTGTTTTGGAGCACACCAGTAGTATGTCCGGTACTGTGTCTGTTTTGGAGCACACCAGTAGTATGTCCGGTACTGTGTCTGTTTTGGAGCACACCAGCAGTATGTCCGGTCCTGTGTCTGTTTTGGAGCACACCAGTAGTATGTCCGGTACTGTGTCTGTTTTGGAGCACACCAGTAGTATGTCCGGTACTGTGTCTGTTTTGGAGCACACCAGTAGTATGTCCGGTATTGTGTTTGTTTTGGAGCACACCAGTAGTATGTCCGGTACTGTGTCTGTTTTGGAGCACACCAGTAGTATGTCCGGTACTGTGTCTGTTTTAGAGAAGAAAATCAGTACAGAAAGCAAACCTTAATAATACCCCCCACACACAAAAAAACTCAGCAGTTTGCTAATTAAAATCAATAATTTGCTAAACAGTAACATGTTCTGTGTCCAGTGAATGCTACCAATTTCTCTCACTGTTTAAACCAAATGATTTTGATCTCTTAAATCCTCTATTTAGGAAAAAAAAGTAAATCCTTTAATTGCATTCCTTCCTCATATTCCATCATCCATTTCTTCAATGTGTATGATACTAACATCACAACTGAATGCTTTATTAAAATGCAGTTATATTTTTTATTACTATTTGCTGTTTCTGATGTCTGAGATGCGCTCTTGCAACCTGATTATAAATTTTCTCCTAGTCCCACCTATATAAAACTTATTCAGGATCATGAAAGGGCACAAACCACAGCCTCTATATTACATTCAGATGTTCCCTTTAGTTAAAAATTCAGGCCATTTATTTTACAAAAAGATTGAAAAATTATACCACACACAGCATTTACCACACAAGAAAGTACCACTATGATCTGTAGTCATTGTTAATGCTATATTTGGCCGAACAAAATGGCTATAGTTAGTAAAATCTACAACATTTCATACCTTTTTATATGAAATCATTGCCTCTTCCTCAGTTTGTCTCTGAAAACATCATTCCCCAACAACTTGCCTTAATCTATTTTTACCATTTAAACAATCTTTTCTGTCAAAAAAGCATTTTCTTTTTCTATTGTCCTGATTTAGAGGTTCATGGGAGGGGTCTATATCACATCATTGAATCACTAATAATTGAACGCCTCTTCGTCAAAGAACTATTCATAAAAAAATAAATAAATAAATATTCATCAAAGAAATTTTTCAGTAAAAACTTTCCTAGGGCAAACTTATGGTAGTTCTCCCTAGCTACCAAGGAAATAAAAAAACTTAACACCTACGGTGCACCCCCCCACACCCCCCATAACTAAATATACCAACTCCAAGATCGCACTACAATGCGGAAAAGGGCAAATTTTAGATGGTGGGCAACCATCATTTTGCCCTAAGAAACTTTTTGCTGAAAAGTTTCTTTGACAAATAGTTCTATCACTGAATAGTTCTTTGACGAAGATGCATTCAATTATTAGTGATTCAATAATATGATATAGACCTGGTTCATAGCTACGTAGTTAGCAGGCATGTGGTCCAGGAGATACCTGAGGAGCCTGGTCCAATTTCATCAATTTCATCAAAGCACTTTCACACAGCAGGCAAAGGAACTCAAATGCCAGTCTACATGATGCAGAGTAGTACCAATTCATAGCCTTAAGCCTCTGTGCTAATTGCCAGTTTAGACTTCTGTTGACATAGTCCTTATATCAAATTGCCTAATACTAGAAACCTTTTCATATTTGTCTGCATTTACTTTATTAAATTATCGTTCTACAGCTTCACATTTATAATCTTTATGGACAAGCCTTTTCATAATGTGAAATACATTATTTAATGAAATAAAGCTTCCTATTTAAATAAGACATTGACATTCCAGTAGTGGCAACTTACCTTAAGATGGGCAACATTAACATAGATGTATGATGCAGTGTATGTATGATTAGATGTGTGGTGCAGCAGTAGGGTTGTTGCTTCACAGCAAGAGGTTCTCTGGTTTGATTCTTGGCTGGAGTTCCTTCTGTGTGGAGTCTAAATATCCTCTATGTGTTCATGTGGGTTTTCTCCCATGTTTCAAAGACATGCATCTGGAGCATTTTTCCCCAGGCCTCAGCTGAAAATTGGTTTTGTTGGAAGTTGGATTTCCTTGTAAACAAATGTTAAATAAACAAATAATGATCCATGTTAGTACGTACCCAATGATTCAGAGTAACGTTTCCCTAGGTTTTTGTTGTCTGGCATTCAGTATGACTTCAGATGAAATATTGTATCTCATGTTGCAGTTTTTGAATGGCTTCTTCCTTTTTTTTTATTTTGAATGTGTTTACTGGAGTAGTGCACTGATCTTCATGGACAATTTTTAGAGTTTGCCTAGGCTATCACAGCTTCTAAACTTTCACAGATAAATGTTTTCTGATTTGATAGTGATTTTGATTTTAGCTGGGCAGACAATTATTTCCATAGCTGTATACTAGGCCAACAACCAGTAGGGCCTTTATAAACCTAGCTATGCTAACCAAATGCGGCTCACAAATTTGATTTCTATAGGGGGTGATTTACTGACTGCCTCTGTCCATCAGAGATATAGTTGCCAGACCAGGGATGAATTTGTGATTAAATATCCTTTTGTCCAAGTTATACTTAAACAGGGATATGGAGGAACTCTGCTTCACATGGATGGGAGCCTGTTCCAGAGAATGGGAATTCTCTGAGAAACATATCTGCCTTTGATAGCTATAGATTTTAAAAATATAATTTGGAGGTAACACTCTTTTCTTCTAAAGAAATGAGAATCCCTTTTTTGTAATGAATATGTAGGCACCATTATATTTTGTAAGCCCAATACCCTTTTTTCTAGCATGGACATCAACAAAGTATATGCCAAAGAAGAGTGGACCTGATATAGAACTTCTAAGGGATGCCACTGTTGATAAACCTTTCTTTCTTATTTGCTCATTGAGTAAGCAGAGTGCTATAGTGACCCTTTTCAACCATGATGTCAACTCAAAGAGCAGAAAATACATCATGATCTTTTAGTCAACAATATTATTCATAAAATGAATACAAAGCAAAATTTAGAACATTGTGATATTGAATGTGAATAGATCAACATTAAAAGATACCATCAGAGTGCATTGAAAAGAAAATCATATATGCAAAATACAAGCTAAGATGTGCATAAAATACAGTGTAATCACACATATAATACATTAACTCCTATATATGTGCATATTAGATGCTATATAAAGAGGCTGAGAAAAGTGTATTACATGTGCACTAGTATTCACTTTATTGGTTGGTAAATTACCTAACCATTGTCATGGTTGAAGTTGCAGGTTGATTCAGAAAAGAGATGCTCTTTAAGTACACCTTTGAAGCTTTTAATGGTTTCTAGATTTTTGTTTTCTCAAATATTTTTTTTTTTTATTTTTGAGTTTCTAGATTTTTTATGTCTGTAGGCAGATTGTTCCAGGTAGCAGTTCCCAGTCTAGAGAAGGCTGTCTCAGCTGCAGCAGGTTCAAATAGAAGGTATACTAGAATTAAATTGTTATGTGTACTTCTGAGTACATAAGGGCTGTCTTGTAAAGGTAGTTTCACTCATAATGTGGGGCAGTGACCCTGTTTTAGCACCTTCTAAATGACAGTACTTAGAAGAAGAAGAAAAGTGGTCCTATGAGCACTGAAAGATTTGGATTTTGTTTAGTAAATTGCAATGGTGTATCTGGAGGTCTGCCAACAGAATGAATCTGCAAGTTTTATTCTCAGTAGTCTGTATTCTGTGAATACTGCATGCTGAATGCATAATGAGAAAACAAAGGCCATATTCAAGTTTGGGTATTAAAATATTTTTCATAATGACCATGTGAGCAGTAGTTGAAAGGAGATAACTGATATTATTAACATACTTTATTAATTACAAAATCTGTGCATGTGGTAAAGGAAAGGATAGGGGCAAGTATTAAGCCTAGGTATCTCTATTCAATGACATTGGGTGTTTTGGTCCCATTAAAATCTGTTAAGAAAATAGGAGGAATAGAGGGTAATTTCTTGGCTGAGGCAAAGACAATTACATTGATTTTCTTGGGGTTAATTAGTAGTTTGTTAGTAGTGGACCATATGAATAACTGAGTGAAATTGTTCTATAACTTGGTTTGCTGGTCAGGGTGGCTAGTGCTGGATTACAGGAGAAGCATATCATCTACATATATTATTAATTTAAAATGTAGTAATTCTAGGGGGAGATCATTAACAAAGAGAGAGAGAAGAGAAGAGAAGAGAAGAGAAGAGAAGAGAAGAGAAGAGAAGAGAAGAGAAGAGAAGAGAGGAGAGAAGAGAAGATGACCTAGCACAGACCTTTGTGGTACACCTGTAATACGTTTATCATCAGCAGAAGATAAGACATTGCTATGGACTTGGAAGGTTCTGTATTTTAGATAACTGAGAAACCAGCAGACAGAGTTATCTCCAAAGTCCGGTCTTTTGAGTTTGTTGAGAAGGGTATGGCTGACCTTTTCAGAGGTCGTTGCCATGACAACAAAGAGACCTGCAGTAATAACTCCCTCATTAATGTTGGAATAAATGGTATCAGTGGTCATTACCAAGACAGTAAAGGTACTGAAGGCAATTGGAAAGCCATGCTGTGCATCACGAGTCCATAACTTTCTGGAGGAATGCATGTCACCAGTCCAGAATATATCAGTTCACTTGTGAGCCAGTTGTCTAACTAGTGTATTACTTAGTGGTTAGTATTTAAATGAGTGAGTTTATCAAAACTAATAGAGTTTGGGATTCCATCAAATACCTAAGGCAGATACAGGTGTGCAGTGTACACTGCTTGGCCATTATCTAGTACTTTAATTCCATTCTAATGAAGTACACCACATTAACTAGACAGGAACCACCTTTAACAAACCCAGATTGGTTTGGGTTAAGGGATTGCACACTGCCTTTATCTTTATACATTTTGATGTCAACATGTTCCATTACTTCATAAACAATAGTGGTGGCCTATAATTCCCAGAGTCAGTGGTTTTCCCATCTGCCATGTTAGTAAACAGATTTCTCTGTGTGTCTGTTTCTAGGCATACTGTCACTTATGAGAGTTATCATCATGTATCTTCACCATGTCGCTAGGAAAGTCTTCTGCCTATTCTCCCTATCCACTCTAAGTACAGCATACCCCTGCATTGCTCCGCCCACTTCTGTCAATGAAACAACTTCCTTAACTAGTTGTACCCACTTTATTACTAATTAGAATACCAAGAATAATCCCTCCCATCCAGTCAGTGAATGAAGACCATGTCCAATGCTACCCATTCTGTCAATATTTAAATTCTCTTCTCTAACCCCGCCCATCTTGTTTGTCATCTGAGTCCTATGCCTGTCCTCTACTGCTCTGGTAGTGATCAAAATCCTCTGCCTGTCATGATCCATTCTATCAGTTGTCATAGATCTATGCCAATCTCTGCCCCTCTTATCAGTAAACATTACTTTGCCTCTTCCCAACAGCCGTGTCAGTCAATCCACACATCTCAGAAGTGCCTGATACCTTCTTCCTGTTCAATAGATCCTAACAGCTGCTTCTGTCTCCTATAGTATGTAGACATACAGATTATCATGATTTGGAAATAATCAACTTAACAACTGTTGTATTTTCAGATGTAGAAAGGGATGTTTTACGAAAAGGTATGAAATTCGTACCTACCAGAAAGCCTACACTAGCGAGCCTATTGATGGAAATTTACAGGTTTTGTCATAATTTGCAATTATTGTATTATTTTGAGAACAAAAGAATGATACAGTATGAGACCGATTCTAATTTGGAATTGGATGATTTGTTAAATGTATCCATTTGTGAATATGAGGATGTTTTTGAAAATAGTGATGAAGTTAATGTTTGTAAGGATGGTGCACAGGACACTGAAGGAAACATGATGGAAAATACTAAATATTTTGTCAAAGGGTATGGTTGTTTTGTTTTGCCACTCCTTCCTAATTATTCCAGAATATTTATGCCCCCTAAACTGAATCAAACATTATCTCTGTTTGAGAAAATGTTAACTTTTAATGTAGAGAAGGAATTTAAAAAGTTTAAAATATGCAAGTTTAATTTGACTAAAGATCATTGGCAGTGTTGCAATCACTGAGAAGGAAGGCCAAATCATGTGTATTTAGGGAAGCAGACAAAGGGGGAAATGGGTTATAATGAGCAACAATCAATATAATGATATGGTGATGGAACATTTGAATTCACCTGGTGATTATGAAAAAATAAATTTTAACCCTTGTGTTTGTTTCAACAATGAACTTTTAGAATTGTTGGAAGGGGGTAGGTTGGGTTTTTTTTACAAATTCAGATGTTAATCGGTTGCATATTAAAAACCCTAAGGACCCTGTATTTTTTGTGTCCCTAAAATATACAAGGATAGATGGAAACTGCCAGGTAGACTGATTGTGTTAGGAATTGGTTCCTACATACAGAATGTGGGGGTATTTATAGATTCAGTGTTGAAGCCTTATTTAAGCAGGATCCCTGCACATATTAGGAATGGACAGGAATTGTGTCAAAAGATTCAGTGTATAGAATGGAAGGAGGACTTTTTCTGGGTAACAATGGATGTATCAGCCCTTTTTACTAATATTAATATCAGATGGAGGTTGGAAGCGGTTGAAAACATCATGGGAGAAGGTCCACAAACCATGTGTATTGTACAGCTATTGGAGTTCTGTCTTAATCATAATTATTTTTGTTATAAAGGAGAGGTATACCTACAAAAGTGGGGTACCACTATGGGTGCTGCATATACTCCTTCTTATGCTGTCATATATATGGGAGAGTTTGAAAGAACACACACACACACACACACACACACACATATATATATATATATATATATATATATATATATATATATATATATATATATATGACCTGCTATTTTAAGGAGAGGGTAGCGATTTACCAACGATATATAGATGATTTATTTTTTGTTTGTAGGGGCACACATCGGGAATTTATGTTATTCATGGAAAATTTGAATAAGAATGCACAGGGCCTTCATTTTAGTTGCTAGGTAGACAAGAAGGCCATTAATTTCTTGGACCTTTTATTCTATGTGGATGAAAACTTCAGAGTACAGCACAAGTTATCGTAAACCGACTTCTGTCAATAATTTTTTACATGCCTCAAGCATGCATCCTGACCATTTGATAGAATCTTTGCCTTTTGGTGAATTCAAAAGGGTATGTATAAACACTTCTGATATTAGATTGAGGGAACAGAGTTCGTTGGAAGTGGAACAGAGATTATTAAGAAGAGGATATACCAGGGGAAATCTTGAAAGAGGCAAGAGGAAAGCTGTGGGGGGGGGGGGCATGTGGAAATGGGGAGAAGGAAGGATGTGCGGAAGTTTAATAATAAAGGTTTACATGAAAAAGATAAACATTTTTATGTAACCAAATTTTGTGAATTCTCTGAGGTTTTGAAAAGATCGGTAAAGGAATTATGGCCAATGACGACCTCAGATGAGAGGTTGCATGAAATTTTTCTAGAAGAAGTAACTTTCTCCTATGGGCGTTTCTACAATTTAAAAGAAGTGTTGAATAGACCTTTGGAGGGGGGACAAACTGTCTCCAGTGTAGTGGGATCCTTCACCTGTGGTAGTTGCAGTATATGTGGGAGGATATGTAATTTATCTGGCACGTATATTAATGGCTACAAATATGTAGCCAGGGGAAAATTTAATAATGTGGGTGTAGCACCCCTTGTTGGTATATCGAACAAATAAAAAGACAGGTTAGAATCAGGATACTGGAACATCAAGATGACATTAGAAACAAGAGACTAGAAAGCCCGGTGGCTAGGCATTTTAATTTAAAACATGAGGGGGAAATTACTTCTTTGTTCTTCAGTGTCCTAGCATAACCTTTGGGAGTGAGAAGGGATTTTAGAAGAAAATTGAATTACTTGGAAACCATGCATATTTTAAATTATGATACCCTTCAACCCAAAGGATTAAATTTGGAAATCTGTTTAAATTTTTAAATAATATATGTGTAGCAGTTTTTCTGAATCACAGCATGCAATTTTTGTACTAGTGGTGGTGCTGCGGTAGAGTTGTCGCCTCACAGTAAGGCGGTGTCCGGTTCGATTCTCAGCTAGAGCGTCTTCTGCATGGACAATGCGTGAATGGGCGTACCTTCGTTGAAGGTTGTGCATCAGGGCTGGCAACTCGGCACGTAAAAATTAGCTGCGGATCGGAGTTCCGCTGTGGTGACCCCTAACTGGGAAAAGCCGAAAGACACAACAACTGGGGCTGGTGTGGGATTTTTTTGAACTGGTATTACAAATGGTCAAGCAATTAGCCAATTAATTAACATAATAATGATTGGATTTTTGGTTAATTGTTAAATGTTATGTGTATAAATCATGGATGTGTGAACAGTTTTGTATCGTTTGAAGGCGACATGCTGAGGTACCAGATCATTTGGTGAAGTAAAGAGGAAGAATTTCAGTTTCCTGTGTTTTTTTTTTTGTTTTTTAGATTTTAAAATTACCCTGAAAGTTGTATTTCCGTTTTTGTTGACTGGGTTAGTGCTACTTATTCATGGCTATGTCAGTGGAAATGCAATGTGGTATAGATACTGAAAAAGAAATATGGCTAAGAAACCAGAGAAATTTCTCCTATTATTTTTTTTTCAGTAACTATAGGAGGATTGGACACCTAAATTGGCCCTAGGCATGAGTTTGTGCATGTATGTGCCTTCTGTGTAAGGTTGGATGCCGGGCTAGCAACTCAACACTGTAAAACTCCACTGCCAGTCATGAGCGGACAGGGGATCCACTGTGGCAACCCCTAACCAGGAAAAAAAGCCAATAAAGAAGAAGAAGAAGTCATGGGCTGTTTTGTATCTGTCTGAGATTCCACAAAGTGTGTTAGGCAAATAGGACTGTGCACAATTTCAGCAATGACAAATTAATTAAATGCCTGGTATGGAAATCGTATCAAAGGCAGGGGTGCTACAATAGCATGGACAATGATAGCCTACTGTTCAGTAAACCAGCAGGTCAGCATTTGACCTCCTCTAGATCCGTAGTAGCCAGCTGTGCATACCACTAACTAGCTCAAGATCCTTTCCTCTTGAACCATATGAACCATATGATTCCGCTTCCCCAGCCTGTATTTCCTGTAAGCTATCTGCTGATATACTCTGCCTATATAAGGCACATAATGTGCATCTGGTTACATGCTATCCCTATGCTAATGAGATGTATAATCATCATTTACTGACTTGTCATTATATTAATGAGGTCTATAATTAATATTCAGTGGCATGCTGCACCTATGTTAAAGAAGTGCACATTGAATCTGTTCATGAACTCTACCTCATCAGCATTGCCCTGTATATTTTGTAAAGGCATATGATATGTACCACAATTATGACCTTAGACAAGTCTCTCTATCATCCTTCAGGACCCATACAGTACATTCCAGTGGGCCATAGCTCTATAAGACGCTTCAGCTGGCCATTGGCATTAAGGTGCAAGACTGTGCAATTTCATTGCAGGGTGTTCATGAATCTCCTACCGTATTTTACTTAAAATAACTTCCTCCTTTCTTACAGCATTTGTTTCAAATTACAGTACTGATGCTATATGAAAAGATGTAGACCATCCTGTGCATCTGAGTACATCTAAAATGCACTAAATAAAGTTACAGAATGTGTACAACATCTGTATTTAAAATGAAAACCACTTTAAATATATATTTACTTGATAGAGAACTGCACTTATGAAGCACAGAATATTCTGATTGTGCAAACTTCTTTATTATGCAAGCTGCAGACAAACTCTCTGGTTGCCGTCAGGTAGGAAACTGTTCCATAAAAATATGATCTCTTAACAGACAAGATGTAGTGTTCTTAATCACTTAAATCCTCTTCACATATAATTAACCAATCAAGCATAATCAAACGAACATACTATTACTGTACTTAGAGCTGGCATCCTGCAATATGATATATCGGAAACTGCCACATTTCAGAGTAAATTAATTACTGAGAATATGATACATTTAAAGCCATCCTGTCTCAGAATAAATGAATTATATTCACTACATGTATTTTGAATATCAGTTTCTAAGCCTAACAGTATTTAAGGATTTACTGAAAGAATTTTCTCATCCTAAACTGCTACAGATAACTGCCTGGGTTGAGTTTTGCACACATACTTTTCTTGATTTGCAAGCTATTTGCCTTATGAAACTGAAAACTTAAAATGGCGTCAAGCCTTCTCCTCATATATGCCAGCAAACATTGTGCTCCCTCGAGCATCCATTCATAGTAGTCTGTTTTTCAGTCTTTTCACTGGACACTCTAATCTAGTCCCAACACAATTATGATTCAGCTGTCGTCTACACAGCCTTAAACATCTGTAATCTACAAATCATGACATAGAAATTTACCTCACCTGAGTCAAGACTTCAAAATTCCAAGTTGCTGATCATCACCAATAAAACAAAATTAAAGTTTTTCAGCCTCAAGTCACTCCATGAAGATAAAATCAACTTCAGCTTTTTTCCTCCTAGAATACCCAGACCAAAGTAATTGGTGTTGTTATTGACGATAAACTCAAGTTTGTCCCCCTTATCCAATACGTTATAAAAAAAAATACTAAAAGTTATGCCAATTTACAGAACCATAAACTACATGCCTGAACATTTAAGTAAAGCCATAGCAACAAACTACATCCTACCTAGTTACAATATGCCTCACTTACTCTCATAAACATACATTCAACTCAGCTGAATCAGTTGGAATAGTTTTACGACAAAATAGCAACATTTTCCAAAGAAACAAATAATACGTCGCATCACTACTTGGTCTTAAAGAAGATAGAATGAATGATATTCACTAATTTTTTCTCTTACTCTTAACTAGAGGTTGCAGACAATACCCTTTATCCAGCCAGTAAATCCCTTACGCAGTGGTATACACCATTGAGACCTTTCTGCTCTAGTGATACTGTTCTTGCTGTTTCCCTAAGATCATACAGGTTCATAGGTGTATAGTAGGCTAATGACCACTAGGGCCCTTATAAGTCTAGCTGTACAACCCAGTTGTGACCTACAAATTTGATTTATGTAGCGGGTGATTTACTTGCTGCCTCTGTCCATCAGAGACGTAGGCACCAGATCGGGGTGAATTTCCAATTACCCATTTATTGGTCCAAGCTGTACTTAAACAGGGTCAGGGAGGAACTCTGATTTCCATCGATGGGGAATCTGTTCCAAACAATGGCAATTCTCTGAGAAACACATCTGTTTCTCTACCATGTCCTATTTTTATCATAAGAAATTTTGGTCTTTTAATCTAGTAGTTCTGATGCTATTTGTTTTGAGGATATGTAAACACACGTCAAAACAAGGTCCAGAGATGCATTGTATGACAGGCAAAGATCACCTCTCAGACGTCTGTATGATACCAAGTAAAGAGACAGGGCTATGATGGGATCAGCACAGGGCACTGTATATACTCCCTTTATTCTTTTTGTAGGGAACCTTTGTGGTCAGGTACATATAGAAGGGGAGATTATACTCTATTATGGGTTGGACGAGGGATGACTACAGTGATGATGACCTCTCTGAACCTAGATGCCATGACCTTTCTTATAATTTGAGAAACATCAAAGGATTTTTACTACCTTGGACACATGTTGGTCAAGGGTTGCTTACTCTCTACACGAGTTCCCAGATCCCTGACTAGTGAAACATCTTTTAGGGAGTTTTATTGATGATGTAGTTACTTAGGCTGACCAACTTCCCAAAAGGTGCTATAATGCAAATCCTGGTATTGAGGTTTAAGTCAAGTATTTGACACCAACAATTTGTCTGTGTCAAATCTTCCTTAAGATTGAAATTGTCTTGGGGGAATTCAATGACTGATCCCAGTTTGCAACCATCTGTGAACTTGGTTACTCAGAGGCCTTTGACTTTGTCTTTGATATCCAAGAAGTACATGAAAAAGAGGAGCGGGCCTACAACAGAGCCTTGGGGGACTGACTGGTAACTGGCCTGTTTGTGGAGGTGCCCTCACTGATTTCCAACTTCCTGGGTAATATTAATGAGCTAGCTAGCTCTCCAGCATTTTATAAAGGGGTTTATACCTAGTTCCATAAGTTTTTTAACAATGCCTGTGTGGAGTATAGTATCAAATGCTTTGGCCAGATAAGTTAGGCAGCATTCATCATTTTCCACTGATTCATTGCCTTACGGATCTTTTCAAAACAGATTCCGTAAGCATGACATTCCATTGACAAAGCCAAACTGGTGGGATCCAGGTCTGGAGGTCACCTACGTATGCCCTTGTTGATAATTTCCATTATAACTCTTTTTCATGGGTTTGCAAATAAGACTAGTGAGACTAATGGGTTTGTAGTTTTCTAGGATCTTTCAAAAGTCCTCCCTTATGAAGGGGGATTTCAGCTGCAGTCCTCCATTCATGTGGCAAAAAGTCTCTTTTAAGACTATAGTCAAATAATGGCTCCAGGGGTTCTGAAATGTATTTTAGACTATTTAGGAGGCATCCTGGGATATTATTGGCTCCTGTTGAGGCCACTATCTTGGCTTTATTGAGTGCAGCTGGGACAAGCTCTCTAGTTATACATGGGGGTTTTATGTTTGTGGGTATTTTTGGGGGAATAGTTTGGGGTAATTGGGGATGAATTTAGAAAAGAAATTGTCCTCTAAAAGGATTGCTATATGGAACAGTGAATGTGTCAGCATTAATCACCAGTTCAGCACATTACTGTTTTCTGTTTTAGAGGTTTCTGACATAGCTGAAGAAGGCCTTATAGTTATCTTTCACCTGGAAGGCTATCTTAACCTCACTGCTGGCTTTACTTGTCCTAATTAGCCTCTTAGTTGTCTATTTAGTTCGATGAGACAGTATTTATTTTAATAGGAATTGTTGTTTTGGATTTTTGCTATTTTTTTTCCTTTTGTTGTATATCCTATTTAATTTGGAATACCACTGGGGTAGTTTGTTTCTGGGGCTAGTCCTGAACTTATTCTGGTAGGTACAGCAGCCTCCATACAGCCATTGATTGAGTAGTGCAGAAGCCATGCAGCCATTGATTGTGTAGTGCAGAAGCCATGCAGCCATTGATTGGGTACTGCAGAAGGCATGCAGCCATTGACTCCACAGTGCAGAGTTTCTGACAGCAACTCATCATAGGCTGCTGTGTTCTCGGGGTTTGGAGGGAATTTTGACAAACCATCACTTAATAAAAAGCAGTTTGTCTTGGAATAATTATAGAGTTGATTTTCTGATTTTGAAGGTGAGAGCTTTAAGGTCAGACCATACAATGAGGATGAGACATTGGTGGGGGTGCAGCTTTCTCCCATATTTGTGAGCATGAGGTCCAGTATGTTGGAGTCTTGAGTTGTCGTATTCACTATTTGGTCGAGTTCAGGAATCTCTGTGCCTGTAGAGTTTAGGCCATGTAGGATGTGTAGTGTATAGAGGGGTAATTAAAGTCTCCCATAAGTAGGAGGTTAGGTTGGATGGTTAGTGTACTCAGTAGGTCCCTCTCATTTTTAACATCTTGGGACCAGGAGGTTGACCTATAGTTGGTTATGATAGGGTAGTGGATTTTGTCTATGGTGATATGCACATGGAAGAACTCCAGAACGTCACCCTGTTTAACCACTCCAGAGGTATGTTTGTTGTTGATGTATATTGAGACACCTCCACCTTTAGCCCATGTTTCTGCATCTACTGGTTTAAAGTGGGTAAGGCTCTGAAACCTTGCACTGCAGGGGTACTTTTAAACCATGTCTTTGTAACTACACAGATGTGCATATTCTTGAGTGTGAGAAAGGCTTGCAAGAAGTGTAGTTTTTTTTTTAGGCTCCTGACAATGAGGAGTATCACCTTGATATTCAGGTGAGTTGATTTTCCTATGTCAGCATATTTGTCAATTTGGCATTGCCTAAAAAGACACTATGTAGGTGTATAATATTTAAGCCATTATTTGAAAGCCTAGACAAGAACGTGTGGGTCATCTTTGGCAAAGCAGCATGGAATGTTAAACATGTCCTCCCAAGCTAACAAATACTGAATCCCCTTAGAATGACACGAGAAAGACAGCCAGTGGTTGAAATCAATCAATTTTGCTCATATTGTGGCATCATTCTTGGTGATGGTAATATGCTGCTCAGTGCCAGTCTCATACCAGCCTGAGAAACAGTGTTAAAGCACCATAATGACTCTCTTCATATAATCCAAGGAGGCACTTCTCAGGTCATTTACACCTACATGGACTATGATGGAATCATACTTGTACCTGTGGTTGAATGACCTAAGTGCATGTGTAATTTGGTGAATTGTGATTTCCAGATAAGCAACTACCAGTTCTCTTCTTGTTCATCCTTATTATGGGGGCATCAGTATATCTTACAATGCAGTCCCCTATGATGAGTTCTGGAAAGTGGGTTTGCTTGTATTAAGGGTTTAGGGTTTGGGTTTACACTGAGAATTACAGTATGCATCGTCCCAGGTGTTGTTTTTTTCTGAGTTCCTTTGGGCTAGCTGAGGCTTAGCTTTGACAATGGGTGGTCTGGGCAATCTTTCTTGTTTAGGAAGATTGCTTTTAAGTACCTTAGCATACGTTTGTCTATGTGTGTGTTGTGTGAAATGTGAGGTGGGTGTTGTGCGCGTGGTTTTGACAACCTGATGTGTGCTTGTATGTGAAAGTTTAGCCTCCAGTGTCATTGTGTAAGTATGCCTCTCACATAGTGTGTGTGCATCTTTAAGGATTATGTGGTAGTCAGTAAACATGAGACAATTGATACATTGTCTCAAGATATGCATTTTGGCCTACAGGCTACAAACAAATTAGGAATCTGCATATCCATGCTGTCCAGTCCTTTAATTGTTGAGCAACAAGAGGATGATGTATAGGGATTAGAAAGGTGCTTTGTTGGTGCAGAATAATAAGGATGCTTCTTTGGAGTAGATTATGCCTAAATACTAAATGCAGTACTAAATTCTACTAACTTTAATGTTTACACAATACTAAATTCTGCAAAATTTGTAGGTATTGCTACTCAGTGACCAACTTGCTGCTATAAGCTCATTGGCATGCAAGGTATTTGCTCTATAATGCTGCTTTACAGTGTACAGTTTAAAGGATTTAGGTGACCCTTTACTTTCCACCTTCCCACCTATAATCTGGAGTAATCACCCTGTATCAACTCAACAAATATGAGCCACAAAATGCTTTAAAATTAACCATGAATCCCACCTCCTAAATTCTTGGCTTTGCAACAGCAGATGTTCCCCTAGCACATTTTCTTCATCCTCCATAGGTTCATAACTCATCATATTCTCAGCCTATTGTGCAAGTTCCCACTACAGGTCAAACAAAGTACTACTTTGTTTATCTGTAAGGCTATGACGATGACTGGATGGGTAAACAGACATTTCTACATGGCTTATTATGTACATTCCTTGTATATAGTATCAGACACTTTTTAAGTTTGTCTACGTAAAGGTGCATATTGCTAGGCATTGCTTGCCTAGTGTTGTTCCTATAACCCTAAGTTCCTATGTACCCGCTCATTACTGCATATAGTTATCAGTGTACTATTGTTGTGCTCAGATTATGGCTACATATATATAGCAACATGGGTAATGGCCAATGTACAGGAGTTATATTCCTTGACCTTTAAAGAGACTTTCAGACAGGAGACCACTTGTTTGACAGCGTCACATAATGGTTCAAAAGCTACCCATCTAACCTTATCCTTTGTAAAACAGTAATGCAAAGTTTATAGGAAGAAAAAAAAATGCACCATCATGCTGGAACAAGACAGTGTAAGACTCTTTGATAAGTACAACAATTTTTCATCCCACATTGACTTACTTAAGGTACATCCATTCTTGCACCATATTTTACTCACTCTGCAGCTCCCATGTAATGGCAGCTTCCCTATTATGACTCCATATAAGATGGTCTCCCTACCAGGGAAAATAACTATCTATCTATATATATATATATATATATATATATATATATATATATATATATATATATAGTTTACATGGATTTGGTCATACTGCCAATTGTCAAACAGGGAGTTCTCCGAACTCAAATGTCAAAAATTTAGATGTCGAATGGTTGGAATGTCGTATAAAATTCGACATTCGACATTTCTGACCACTCTACCACCTAAACAAATGCTACCATGGTTCAAAAAGGGGGATGTTTATGCCATACTGGCATTCTGCAGTTCGACATGGTGCGTTCGACAATTGGCCTTATGACCAAATCCATGCATACCTATGTATATATATATATATATATATATATATATATATATATATATATATATGTATATAAAATATATATAAATAGATAGATAAATAAATATCTATACACATATCAACACACACACACACACACACACACATGTATATATAATATATATATAAATATATATATATATATATATATATATATATATATATATTATATATATATAAAACTGTATACGTATATATATATATATATATATATATATATATATATTTATTTATATATAGATATATATATATATATATGTATATGTAGATATATATATATATATATATATATATATATGCGCACACACAGACACACGCACACATATATATATATTTATATATATATATATATATATATATACATATATATATATATACATATATGCGTCTACTTCATTTGATCGACTCACATTTGGTCGAAAATTATATAAGGCAGCACACTTCACTAAATTCTCATTTCACTGAAAGCTCATTTGGTCGAATTTCATTTAGTCAAAAATGAAATAAAGCCGCTGCCCAACTGCAGTGCAACCCTGGAGTGAGAATATTAAGTTATGGGGGGTTTGGGGGGCACAGCCCTCCACAATGGGAGGTGTGGGAGCGTAGTCACCCACATAATTGTAGTGTATTCATTGTTATATAAAGGTATATCCATTAAAAAGATAATGTTGTTGTGTCTTTCGGCTTTTCCCAGTTAGGGGTCACCACAGCGGAACTCCGGTCCACTAATGACTGGTAGTTGATTTTTACATGCCGAGTTACCAGCCCTGACACACAAACTTCAACGAAGGTACACCCATTCATGCATGTCTCCATGCAGAAGACGCTCTAACTGAGAATCAAGCCGGACAGCATCTTATTGTGAGGCGACTATGCTACCACAGCACCACCACCGCAGGTATTAAAAAGATAATATATATATACATATAGATATATATATATATATATATATATATATATATATATATATATATATATATATATATATATATATATATATATATATATATGTGTTAAGTAATAGCTATTTCCAAAATGTGGGGGGCACCCCTTACTTAATATTCTCACTCCAGGGTCGCACTGCAGTGGGGCAGGGGCTATATTTCATTTTCAACCAAATGTAATTCGACCCAATGAGCTTTCAGTGAAATGAGCTTACAGTGGAGTTTCTGCCACTCCGGGCTGCCTTTGAGTTTGCCACCCCTCCACCCTCACAAAATCATTGTCAAATATGCCCCCCCCCTACACCACCCTCCTCCCTGCAGCCATTCCAGTGTCCCATTACTTGGCTATTTCTCCCCATTTATCATAAACACTGTAATGTGTATACTGTTTTATGATTTACTTCTACAATGATTATTTGGATTTAATTTAAAACTTTTATTTTAAATTTTATAGCACAAACACTGATAGACATTTGCTAAACAAAGCAATAAAGTTTCATAATGAAAACAGACTTAGCAGTAAAACTTCACTGCCCTTAAAATTCACATTAATTGAAACCACTTTGAAACCCACATTCAAAGAAAATGCATCTGGCCAGTGATGGATAAAGTTTACCATTGAGCTTTTTTCAAATTATAGGCCCCTTGCACACATATTTAGGGCCATGCAAACATACATGCATCCTTTGATTCACCTTCCTGATTGTATTAAATTATAATCCATGTATAATATGTCACAACTTGTTAGAGATTGTTTTAAATGTATTGTTTTGAACATTTTTCTAGTAAGCAATGAAACAAAATGTATGAACCAATAATTACAAAACTACCCAATTCAGAACATTTCCCTCATTGTAAATAAAAAAAAAAACCAGTAAATAAAAATTCTCTCTTCTTCTCCTTAAGGACTCGGTTGCCAAAAAAACAATTAAGTCCAAGAAAACAGTTGATTCCAAGCAAGCTGTTCAAACTTTTATTCATAAAAACAGGTAAAATAGTGATAAAACTGTTAGCGCTTTCCGGATAACCCTTCATCAGACAATGAAATAGCTTTCATGAATCTATTTAAATACATTTAAAAACACAACCACCAATCATCTCAATGACCTCCTTTTCCTAAGGGCTGGTTTTAAAGATGTACATGTATTCAACCCTGGGGGGTGGTTTGCTGCTAGTTCTATAATCCAGTGTAGTTCATTACATTCAGTGACATTCACTATGTCCCCCCCCCCTTTTACTCACATGAGTAACCTGTATAACCATGAACTTAAAAGTGTGTGTTGGATACTTAGAAGTATGCACACACAGAACATTTTGTTCATCTTTCTGTCTAATGCTGTACAAGTGATGCTGTATTCTGATTAATTTAGTAATATAGGGATAATCTGATTTTTAGTATACTTTAAAAGGACACTTTCCTTTTGTTGCCATGCAGCATCCCAGAGGAATGATGCTGATTAATTTTCCATTAAAAAATATGGTCTCAGTTCATTTTTCTTCAACAAGTAATTGAAAGAGCTTTGCAATTTGTCTCTTTTTAGCTAACTGTGATCACAGGTTCCTACACCAGTGTACCTGCCAGATTGCAAAATCTTTGCCGATTAAGATCCATATGTGTATTTTATCTCAAGCAGAAATCACAGCCAGGCTGTAGAATAAATTAGCAATGTTAAATTTGACGTTATGACTGTATGATTGTTGACACAGACTTTAGGTACTGAACAGCAACATTTCTTGTTTCACTGTGTCAACAATCATGCAGTCATAACGTTAAATGTAAGCAACATCCATAACATGAAGAATGCTAACAAGTTTGGAAACTGGATGCAATAATACGTAAGTACCATACCCTTTTATATGTAGTAGGCTTCTGCTACATATGGGCTTTGCTATAATCATGTCTTAGCTATGGATGTATGTGATGAAACATCAGAATTCTCTTAGAATATAGCACTTGCTCAAATTTTACACTTCTAAGTATTACAACCAGTAGATCTGGAAACATTTCATTTACATAAAAGTTTTTTTTTTTTTTGCAGTAATTGAGCAGCTGAGGATGTTTCCTCAAAACTTGTACCCAGCAAATATGTTCTTTCACGTAGTTGTTAAACATACTATGTTATTTATTTATTTATTTATTTTGTTATTCTTATGTTTTTCTAGCTGGCAACTCAGCAGACGTTACAGTAACCTGTCAACAATCCCTTCCTTCTTGCTCTCTTACAGTCATGCAGACACATACCCACACGCACTCACACACACACACACACACACACACACACACACACACACACACACACACACACACACACACACACACACACACACCTATCTAGTATTCATCAGTTTTCTTTGCCTGCTTTCATTCCATTCATGTTTATGTTGGGCAAAGCTTTTCATAACAAGTAGTGGTCACAGGATTGAAACCAGCATTAGATGTAAGTGATACCATGCCATTTAAATATTTTTATCCTGTCTGCTTTAGTGTTATTGTGCAATATATCTGATCCAAAGTGCCTTGTTTATTGTCTGTTGCTTTCAAGGTTCTACTTGATATAATCATAACAATCAAGTGCACTTAGAGAATGGACCATTTCTTTATTGCCATCTGGTAGGCTAAAACACTGTAGGATAATGTATTTACATTACCACAGACTGCCATAAATAAAAAAACAGCCAGCAAGTTTTGCAGTCTCATCTTCTAATATCACTGCTATCCCTCTGGGAGTGAAACAGCTGTAATAAATGCAAGCTGCTTGAGTACCACATCATAATTAGTTTCTTCTACAGTTCAGAACTGATTTCAAGAAAACAAAGCATTATTGATACAATCTCGATTATGTGTAATAACTGGGACTTCTGGGTACAACAGCTGCAGTGGAGAAGTACATTGTACCATTTTCCATATTTATTGCATCTTTCTTTTTTGTCTTCTTTCGTGCCCCCTAATTATCACACTATCCATTACATTAATCAAAATTAAATATTTAAAAATTTCACTTAAAGAAGCATCAGAAAAAGCAGATAACATTCAAGGATATGAAATCATGGCTGTCTAACTTAGCTTGCATGCTTGGTCAAGAATGCTGAACAAATGATAGGATAATCTTAGGCAAATAGGAGTTACAAAGCAAGTGAACCATGAGACCGTTTCCACCTGAGCAGTACCTACACTTAGACATTGCCTTTCATTTCAAGGAGGGCTAAGCCCATTAAACCAGGAGTGAGTTTATGAACACCCATCCAGTTATCCAGCTACCATTTAAAGGCAGACAGTGTACTGCACTGCGTAACCTGGAGAAGAAGTCTGTTCCACAAAAGGGATGCAGGTGGCATGACAAATATATTCCTCTTCTTGTTCTTATTTATTTATTGTAGTAGATGTAGATAGATCTATTTCCCTTGTGTTAGCTAGACTATTTGATATTGACATACCTCTCAGCTGTACAGATTTACCCAGAATGTCCAGATTTTTTGCCTCATATTTTTGTTCCTTTTTTTCAAAAATATGTGGTTTTCTGAGAAATTAGCAGCAAATCATTAAGGATTGACATTAAAAAATAATGACAGACATTTGAGTTACAGACTTCATACCCCTCAGAAAATTTATGCTAATGCAAAACCTGTTATTCTATCAACTTTCTATGTTTGTAAGAGCAATATTTAAAAATTGTCCCTATTTTGGGGACCTTGTCCCAGTTTTATTTATGGCTTTGTCCAGATTTCTTGCTCTAAGAGGTTGAGAGGTATGTTTATTGAGGTATAAGAGTTCTTGGACTGTTGGATCCTTTACAGCCCTATAAGCAAGACACATGTCTCCCCAAGGAGTCTGCATAAAACTGAGTATAGAACTAAAGCTTCTAGTCATTCTTTGTATTTCATATCTTTTAGGCCCTTGATCTTTTACAGTACACACCTCTGGGATCTTTAAAATTGCTTGATATACTTAGGAAGATACATTCCCAAATGGGGTATTATATTCAATGATGGGTCTAATCAAAGCAGAGTAGAAGGCGGTGAGCACTTCTTCTGATATGGACAAAATATCTTTGTTATGACCTGTGCAAAGTAAAAGGGTTTCCTAACCATCACTGCAAAGTGACAGTCAAATGTAAGGGAGCTGTCTACCCATGTACCCAGGCCTGTTATGACCTTTTTCATTTTGAAGTGGCATGTTACCTGTACTATAAGCAGGAACCAGGGATTGCTTACCAAGTACTGCAGTGTTGCACTTTTTATCATTGCTCTTGAGCCCATTTGTAATTCAGTTATTGACAAGTGTAAAGTAAATTCCTATTGAGTTGCATATATGTCAGAGGGGGATGTAGCCAAAGATCATCATTTGATAAGTGGAGATCTGAGAAGCAGAAGATGTGCAGCAGAGGTTCCAGTACAGATCCCTGTAGAACTTCACTGATCACCTTTTTGTAATCCGAGAATGCAGCCTGTACTCTTACTGTGCTCCTTCAACTTGTGTAGTATATTTGCATGTGGTAAGTTTTCAAATGTCTTGGCAATGTCAAACTATGCTGTATGGACAGCTTGTCCACAATCTATAGCAGGATGTATACGTTACAGAGTCAAACTGCAAGTTGAGTTTGATTTCATTGTTAATTATGTCAGTTATGATAAGTTCCATGGCTTTGCATATAAGATTCATTAGGCTGATGCATTTGTAATTCCTGGGGTTTATGACAGAGCAACCTTTTCAGAGTGCCATCCCAGGTATGTGCCATTCATGTGGGACAAAGTCAGTTGCTAGAATCTGAATGAAGAGGCTTCTGAGTGAGTTCACTAATGTGTACTTATTGCTATTAATAGGGTAGCTGGGTATGTTGTCAGGTCCTGTGGATGAGGTATTCTTCATTTTGGAGAGAACCTTTAATACATGCTTTTGTGATGGAAAATCAGAGATATGGGGTTTAGAATAAATGTCTCTGACTTGAAGTTTGCCTTGAATTTGTTAGCCAGTATGTTGCCAATATCTGCTGGGCCAGAATAGTTTGCACCATCATGAATAACCTCAGAGCAATAATGTGTGTCATTTCGAATTTTCCTAAAATAACTAAAGAATGATTTGTACTTGTCTCTGGCTTTTGTGGCTAGTTTACCTTTGTTTTTCTAATGTCCTTTTTAATTTCTTTTCAAGTGCTTAATATTCTCCTCAGTTTGTGGATCATTTGTTTTACTATATAGATTTTGGAGTTTCTTCCCTTTGTTATGTACTTCAACACTTGAGTTCTAACATACTGGTTTGCTTGTAGACTTTTTCACTTGCTAAGAATATGCCTTATTCAGTGGAAAACTGACCTCAGTGGTGTGACTCCCGTGAACTGGCCCAGCAATCAAGGAGCCTCAATCCTCACCACTAACACCAGTGAGGGGCATCTTATATAGGAGGAAAGCATAAGAAATGCACACAATAAAGTGCAATTTCCTTTAAGAGCACACAGAGATCACAGTCAGTCTGGGGCTGGTCGCTCCCTTGCTCTTCAGGTCCCCAATAAGACTCCCCACTCACACAGTTATAGGGTCCAGATCTCAGTCTAGTGGGCAAGCTAAAACCTGCAGCACCATCTCTGTCCAACCAATGCTTTGTGTCCCTGCCCAAGTAGCTCACACACACACACACACACACACACACACACACACACACACACACACACACACACACACACACACACACACACACACACACACACACACACACACACACACACACACACACACACACACACACACACACACACACACACACACACACACACACATACACTGCTGGGAAAGGCTGGCACGGGGTCTCCAGCTGTGCCCCTTTTACCCAGACTATACAGTAGAAATCACTGCCATCACCCCAGCTAATAAATATCAGCTACCCAAAGGCCCTTAAAAGGGTGTTCAATTATTACTGTGCATTATTATTATCCAGTTGGTAGTAAAGCCCATGGCTAAAGCTATTGGAATGGCTTTGTATAATTTTACCCAAGGCATGCAAGTACTCTAGAGAGCTTAAATTATCTCTACAAAAACAGCCATAGTTGAAATGTTTTAAAATATTTAATAATAAATAATAAAAACACAAGACAATACTTTTTACTACACAGTGCGAGTCAAGAGTTCAGAGATCACAGAGAAATGCTTAAAATAATTCAGTAGTACAGTTCTGACATCACAGAAAACACAATCTAATCTTTCTAGTGTCTAGCTATTTCTAAGAGAAAACACAAATCTAAGATAAACTTACATATAGAACAAAGTGCTGAGTTGGATGGTCAAGACAAAAATGCTTAATGCTCTCTGATTTTCTCTGTTTTTAAAATTACATTCCTAGTTCACATTGTATCATTCTTCACCCTTTCCTGGGGTTCCCAGGCTAATAGGCTAAATTCTTTAGTAAGCTCACACCAGGTCAGGAAGCAAAGCCATTAAGGACATTTACACATGCAAATTCTGGCCATTAAATCTAGCCTTAAAACAATAGCAAGAATTCCTTCATCTAAACTGGCTGGAGCCAACTTTAGATCAAAGGGTCACAAAATGTTTTACTTGGTCATCAGAGTACACTGTTGTTACATTTTTGTAACAGCATTTTTTCCATTTAAGACAACAAGCCTGTGGCTTACATTAATATTTACAAATTACAGAATTATCTATAAAATTCTATCTGGCTAGGCTGGCAGACTTCACATTTCTCCCTTCCGGAGAACTCAAGCTAGTTTTTCAAGTGACCCTTGAGAAACGCTGTTTGAGACGGTTAGGTCTATCTGAGTATAACTTACCCCATTCCCTGTCTTGCGAGCCCATCTGCACTGGCATTGCAGTGGTGCTGCACTGATGTATTGTATGCTTGCAATCCTAGGCTCCATCTTAGCAACTTGGCCTTTTGTTGGCTGGCTCTGTTCTTCCTTGTCAGGTCTGTGAGGGGGAGTAGCTATGGTACTATAACTGGGGAGGAGCTTTCTGTAGTACCATGCTGTCCCTAAAAATGCCTTCACCTGCTTTTTGGTAACAGGTGCAGGCTATGCCTGAATGGCTTCCACTTTGGCAGGTTCCGGCCTTATCTTACCACTCCCCACTCTATGTCCTAGGTAGGAGACCTCAGCCATAACCACCTGACATTTGCTCGGCTTAATGGTACACCCTGCCCTCTGTAGTCTGCCCAGCACCTCCCTGACATGCTGAAGGTGCTCTGGCCAGGAATGGCTGTAGATGGTAATATCATCTAGGTAAGCAAGGCAAACCCTCCTGCTCCTGCTAGGATACGATCTACCAGCCTCTGGAAAGTTGCTGGTGCATTCTTCATCCCAAAAGGCATCTTTGTGAACTCATACAAGCCAAAAGGAGTCACAAAAGCTGACTTCTCTCCAGCACTGGGAGTCAAGGGCACCTGCCTGTAACTCTTGGTAAGATCAATGGTTGTAAGATACTTAACCCCACCCAGCTGCTCTAGGGCCTCATCTGTCCTAGGCATGGGGTAAGCATCCGACTCTGTGTGACTATTTAATTTCCTGTAGTCCACACAGAACCTGATGCTGCCATCCTGCTTTGGCACAAGCACCACTGAGGATGCCCAGAGAATGTTGGACTCTTGAATCACCCCTAGTTCCAACATCTCCTGTACCTCCTCCCTCAGAGTCTGTTTGACTCTCTCAGGTACTCTATAAGGGGCCTGTCTAACAGACCTTTGGAGTCCTGTATCCACCTGGTGCTGCCCCAGATGGGTGCACCCTGGTTTCCCACTGAACATGTCCCCAAATTCCTGCAACACTACTTGGATTTCTCGAATCTGGGTAGGATATAGCTGCTGGGACATTGCTACCCCTTCCACTAAGGTGTCAGCCCAAGCCTCACTGAGGAGATCAGTCCCTGGATCTCCCTCAGACTACTCCTGCAATTCACTGCAAATGCTCATTACAAGGGCCTCCCTATCATGGTAAGGTTTCATCATGTTAACATGGTACAATTTGTGACCCTGCCTTCTGCCTAGCAGTTCAACCATGTAGTTAACATCACTTAGATTTCTTACCACCTTGTAGGGTCCCTCCCAAGCTACTTGCAGCTTGTTGTGTCTAACAGGAATGAGAACCATTAACTGCTGCCCCACAGCATACTCTCTAGCTTGAGCATTCCTGTCATACCACACCTTTTTTCTGTTGTTGGGCTTCTGCCAGGTTCTTCTGGGCCAGGCCAATGAGTTCCTTGAGCCTTGTCCTGAGGTTTAGGATTTATGCCACAACAGACTCCTTGTGAGACTTGCACTAATCTTCACACTCATCTCAAATTTAATCTAGAGGTTCTCTCACCTTATGCCCATACAGCAACCCAAAGGGTGAAAAACCTGTGGATTCCTGGGGAACCTTTCTGTAAGCAAACAACAGATAGGGCAAATATTTGTCCCACTCCCTCATAAACTGATCAGCAAATGCCTGTAGCATGGACTTGATTGTAGAGTTTAACCTCTCAACAAGACCATTAGTCTGGGGATGGTAGGGGGTGGTCTTCTTGTGCTTCACCCCACAGGACTTCCACAGACAAGCCAGCAGGTCTGACATGAAATTGGCACCTCTGTCAGTCAGTATTTTTTTTGGGAAACCTACCCTGCTGAAAATCTCTAACAAAGCATTTGCCACCTTCTCTACCTCAATGGAGGACAAATCCACTGCCTCAGGGTATAGTGTAGCATAATCCACTACCACTAGGATATACATTTTCCCTGTGGAACTTGTGGTACTCAGAGGACCCACGATATCCATAGATACCCTCTGAAATGGCTCCTCAATCACAAGCAAAGGCATCAAAGGATCTCTCACCTTGTCTCCTGCCTTGCCTACCTTTTGGCACTGCTCACAGGTCCTGCAGTACCCTATTACATCTCTGGAAAGTCCAGACCAATAGAAGTTCTGCATAATATGCCTCTATACATTTTATGCCCATGTGACCTGCAAAGGGAATATCATGGGCTATGGCTAGAAGCGCCAGATGGTATGCTCTAGGCACTACCAACTGCTATACTCTCTCACCTTCTAGCCCTCCCTCAGGGATCCAATCTCTGTGTAGTAACCCTTTGTCCCAGTATACAGATTCCCCCTTTCCTTGAGAATCAGGTGCCTCCATAGCTACCTGCATCACGTCTTGCAATGTAGGGTCTGAGAGATGAGCCTGTCTCAGCTCTCTCTTTGTAACACTTCCCAGCTCCCCTTCCACAGGAGGTCTGGCATCCTCTGACAGTGGTGCCTCACTGTCAGCCTGGGTACTACTACTAACCTTTACCTTTGCAGTCACTCTGTCCAAGGGAACATCAGTACCCACAAGCAGCTGTGGCTCACTTTCAGTCTCACTGCTACAGAGTAGCTCCCTTCCTGAAGTGACTACCTCACCAGTCCTGGCTCTAAGTATGCAGTCTTTCTGGGTCTTTCCCAGGCTACCAGACCCACATGCTTGTCTCCTAGCCTGACTGTGTATAACTTCATAAGCATATGGTACTGCCTCATCCAAATCCTTCCCTATCAGGACATCTGCAGGATGGTAGTTCAGTACCCTTCCTGTCTCAAGACAACCTGCTATTGGCATTTTGTCTTTCCCACTTACTGGCTCCCTCACCTTTTGTTCCCCACCTTGCCTCCGTGGACATCTGTATGCCACATGGCCCCACTGGTTGCATTCAAAACATTTAACCCTAGCTCCTGGATGTGTACCTGGACTAGTGGCTTCCTCTGCTACTGGCAGATTCTGTTGGGGCAGTCTGTGCTGCCCACCATGGGTTCCTTAAGACCCATGAATAGTACTGGGGGTCCCTTTCCTGTGCAGGGCTGCCCTGCTTGCCAGGTATAGTTCTCCCTTCATCCCCAACTCATCTGAAGTAGCACATTCTCTATCAGCTAATCAGATCCTCATGTCCTCAGGCAAAGTGCTAAGAGCTTGTTCCCTCACCAAAAGGTCTGCCAGCCCTTCAAAAGTTGTGACCTGTCATCCACTCACCCACCTATGTAAATAAGTGCTCAGTTCAGCAACATATTCACACACACTTTCATCTGCCTTGCGTCTATGCTCATGAAACATTTTCCTTTACATTTCAGGTGTTATTTTTAACAGCAGTATAATCAAAACATGCAACGTCAGACATTTTAGACAAAACAGTTACAGCTTCGCCATGGAGTAAGGGGGTCAGGAACCGTACCCAGAGCCTTTGGTCAACACGATACTGTTTGCATACCCCCAAAAACATATGAATGAAACTATCAAAATTATTCCCCTTCTTTAAACTGCAGAAGAAATTTACTGACCTGTTGTGCTTCTATGGTCCAGTTACTCTTTTCCCCATTACCTCCATGACTCTGGCGAAGAGTCAGCATCTCCTTCTCATGCTACCTCTACCTCTCCTTTTCCTCAGCTTCCAGGCATAGCAGTTTCTCATTTTCCTCAGCCTGCAAACATTGCAGTTTCTCATTGTCCTCACTCTCTAGATGCCTCAGTCTCTCAGTTGCTTCTATTTCCACACGACTGGCCTCTTACTCAAGTCTCTTTAGCTCCAGATGGATTTTTAAGTCCTCTGCAGAAAGGTTGAGCTGTCCATTCTCCGAGGGTATTATATCTCCACTGCCAGTCTGATTGTCCTCCTGGTTGCTGTTTTCTTATGCAGCTGTAACCAAGGCTGCAATCAGGTCTGCCTTAGTCAGGTTTCCATGTACCAGCCCCCTAGCCTGGCACATCTCCACCAGCTGGCTCCTTGTCAGCTTTCCATACTCCTCTGCTGACATGCTGCCTGCTCACCCTGACTAACTAAGCTAACAAAAGAAATAAAACAATTGTGATCGGAACTCTGAGTATTCACTGCGTGGCCGACTTAGAGTACAAAACAACTTCAAAGCTCACTGTACACAAGCTACAAGAATTCACTCTATCCACAGCACTACAAGCCAATTAGTAATTGCCAACCAATTAATATGTGGTTGGATATCCCACCACTGCCAAACAATTAATATGTGATGCCCATGCCCTGGCCCAGCAATCAAGGATCCTCAATCCTCACCACTAACACCAGTGAGGGGCATCTCGTATAGGAGGAAAGAATAACAAATACATACAGTAAAGTGCAATTTCCCTTAATAGCACACAGAGATCACAGTCAGTCTGGGGCTAGTCACTCCCTTGCTCTCCAGGTCCCCAATAAGACTCCCCCTGGCACAGCTATAGGGTCCAGATCTCAGCCTAGTGGGCAAGCTAAAACCTCCAGCACCCTCTCTGTCCAATCAGTGCTTCATGTCCCTGCCCAAGTAGCTGATACACACACACACACACACACACACACACACACACACACACACACACACACACACACACACACACACACACACACACACACACACACTTTGAGATAAATTTATACAACCACACAGACACTCCTGGGAAAGGCTGGCACAGGTTCTCCAGCTGTGCTCATTTTACTGAGAATATACGGTAGAAATCACTGCCACCACCGAGCTAATAATTATCAACTACCCAGAGGCCCTTAAAAGGGTGTCCAATTATTACTGTGCAATATTATTATCCAATTGGTAGTATAACCCATGGCTAAAGCTATTGGAGTGGCTTTGTACAATTTTACCAAAGGCATGCAAGTACTCTAGAGAGCTTTAATTATGTCTGCAAAAGCAAAAACAGCCACAGTTGAAAGTTTTTAAAATATTTAATAATAAATAATAAAAACACAAGACAATACTTTTTACTACACAGTGCTAGTCAAGAGTTCAGAGATCACAAAAAGTACTTAAAATAATTCAGTATTACAGTTCTGACATCACAGATAAACAGTCTAATCTTTCTAGTTTCTAGCTATTTCTAAGAGAAAACACAAATCTAAGATAAGCTTACGTATAGAGCAAGATAGTGCTGAGTTGGATGGTCAAGACAAAAATGCTTAATGCTCTCTGATTCTCTCTGCTTTTAAAATCACATTCCTGGTTCATATTACATCATTCTTCACACTTTCCTGGGGTACCCAGGCTAACAGGCTACATTCTTTAGTAAGCTCACACCAGGTTAGGAAGCAAAGTTATTAAGGACATTTATGCATGCAAATTCTGGCCATTAAATCTGGCCTTAAAACAATAACAAGAATTCCTTCATATAGACTGGCTGGAGCCGACTTTACTTCAGAGGGTCACAGCATGTTTTACTTGGTCAGCAGAGTGCACTGTTGTTACATTTTTGTAACAGCATTTTTTCCATTTAAGACAACAAGCCTGCGGCTTACATGAATATTTACAAATTTCAGAATTATTTATAAAATTCTATCTGGCTAGGCTGGCAGCCTTCACAAGTGGCATTGCAATGTACCTTCTTTATAGTGTTGAGTTCATAAAATGCAGCTCGTGAAACAACCATACATAAGAAAATAATACCTACTTGTTTCTGTTATTTACAGGTTATTGCTAATTAAGTTGTAAAATGATGTCTACGTCTTCTGACTTGTTCAACAATTTCTTCAATAAAATAAGGCATCAAGACAAATTCACTGATATGTTCACTTCAAACTAGTCTCCTGCACTGTGTCTGTTTCATTTGTCTCTGTAGATGTACAACCATTGTTGAACCTTGTTATAAAGAGATTCTTATGTACAACAACGTTGTTATAGTGTGGTTCATAAAGCACTATTTTCATATAACAAGAACATTATTAAGCTGTCCTTGAAGCAGAAGTACTGTGATCCATTTATTAAATCCTTACCTTCTGTCACTAAACAAAGATCTTACCACATCTTTTAAATTTATACTGTAAAGAAAGCCCATATAATAAGTCATAAACATAGACTTTACCTAAAAATAGAACAGTCATATTATAAAAGGTTTCATTTTCATATTCTTCCGCACATAAGTGGGAAACAAATTTGTAGTTTCAGCATTTGATAAACTATTTTATCACTATTATTATCATGGCTGCTTCTTGACAAGCAGCTATAAATAAACATTTTAATAGATTTTGAGATTAGACTACACTCATTCTCTCTCTGTCTTTCTTTAGTCTATAGAGATAGTTAAATATCTGAACATAGGTTTTTTTCTTTTCAGAATGTAGTAATATTTTCATTCAAACAATGGAATGCAGTACAGTTTATGGCTGTTTCTATTCCATTGTTAATGAGACTTATCTTAGGTTCATAGGTTCATAGGTTCATACTAGGCTATCTGCCCTGGGGCAATTATAAGCCTAGCCCGATTCTGTATGGCTTACGCCACCCCTTGATTTGAGTATACTGTGCCCTTTTTAAGGTTTAGTTTACTGTGCCTCTGTCTAATAGTGACACGGGAGTAATCCCTCGGACAAACCAACGATCCCCCATCCACTTATCGAGATTCTTCTTGAAGAGATTCAGTGAGGTGCTCTGCCTCACATGAACTGGAATTCTATTCCAGAGCGAAGGGAGCCTCTGGGTTATGAACCTGTCCCTCCAGCAAGTTCTATTTATTTCTGTGCTGAGGTTCAAGTCACTCGAGCGTGTGGCTCTAAGGGATTTAGATTTACTGAGGTGGAGCATGTCCATTAATTCTGGATTTGACATAGCTTTGTATGTCAGGCATAGATCGCCTCGAAGTAGGCGGTATGCAACTGAGTAGAGCTGGAGTGTTTTTAACCGAGCAGCATATGGCATCTGTTTGAGACCCTTGATCCTCTTGGTGAGATACTTTTGGGGTCTTTCTAATTGCTGCAGGTGTCAGGTAAGGTACATCCCAAAAGGGGCATTGTATTCTATGATGGGCCTGATGAGGGATGAATAAAGGAGCACGATTACCTCTTTTGATCTAGATGTGAAACCCTTCGTGATGAGGTGGGCTATGTAGAAGGTCTTTCTAACCACTTTGGCAATGTGGTTTTCAAAGGAGAGATTGCTATCAACTTGGGTCCCCAGGTCCCTAATAACTTTTTCTGTACTTAATGGGTTTCCGCCTATGTAGTAATTTGTGGGCACATTGTTTTTGCCAAAGGGTATGACTATACATTTTTTGGCATTTAGCTTTAAACCATGGCACTGTCACCAGTTATCTGTCTCTGTGAGACCTTTTTGAAGGATGTTTGTGTCAGCTGGAGAGTTGATTATGGCGCCCAGTTTGCAGTCGCTCGAACTTGGTGAGCCATAGTCCTCCCACGTTTGCCTGTACCTCGGAAAAGTATATACCGAACAAGAGTGGTCCCAGGACAGAACCCTGTGGGACACCACTTGTGACCGGTTTCGAGTCTGACATGGCTCCAGCAACTCTCACTCTGTGGGTTCTGTCTTTGAGCCAGTTTGCGACCCATCTTGTGACATAGGGATTTATATTTAAGCTGGATAGCTTATCTATGATGCCCGAGTGTGGTATTGTGTCAAATGCCTTTGCAAGGTCCAGATAGGCTGTGTGGACTACCTTCCCTTCATCTATGGCTTTGGTGACTGTTTCAAAGAAGTCAACCAGGTTCAAAAGGCAGGATCTGCCCTTGACAAAGCCGAACTGGGTAGGATATAGTGTCTGTAGGTCCCCAATGTCTTTGTTTATGAGCTCCATGATGATTCTCTCCATAGCCTTGCAGACTAAGCTAGTCAGGCTTATGGGGCAATAGTTTCCAGGGCCCATAGAGGCTCCACCTTTGTGGAGTGGGACCACTGTTGCTGTACGCCATTCTGTGGGCACATATCCTGTAGTGAGGCTGAGATTGTACAGCTGTTTTATTTGAGGGATTAGTTCCTCTTGTAGTTCATGTAGGACGTAACCTGGGACGCCATCTGGTCCCATGGAAGCAGTGTTTTTTGCTTTGGAGAGGGCAGCCTTCACCTGAGCATCTGAGATGTTTGGGAGGCAGCCCTCTGCTGGGATAGATACTTGCTCTTTTGTGGGGGAGGGGGTGGAGAAGTTTGCACTGAACCTGTCTGCCAGGATATTGGCGATGTCTGTGGGTTCAGTGTATTTTTGTCGTTTAGAAACAACTCAGAACAAGTCTGGGAGTTGCATCCCAGGTTTCTAACATAACTGAAAAAAGCCTTATGATTGTCTTTGGTGTCATGTGCAATTTTTCTCTCAAAGCTGGCCTTGGAGGATTTTATGAGGGATCGTAATTTTTTGCTAGTACTGATCAGAGATGCCTTCCCTATTAGGGATTTTGCTCTATCATGTAGTAGCTTCCTCCTTCTGTTGTACAGTTTATTTATGGCAGGGGTCCACCAGACTGGATGCCTGCCTTTGGATGATTGGGTCTTGGTTTTGTTTGGGATAGCATGATCCATGCATTCCTGGAGATGTCCATAGAATGCATTTATATAGGATTCTGCAATTTGGGCCGTAGTTTCCACTGGCCCTGGGGCCTTGAAGGATTCCACTTTGGTTTTGAGAAGTGAGAAGTTCGCTTTTGAGAAGTTTTTCACTGTGGTTTTCTGGGCTGGGGGTGGGGTCGAGATGTGGACATCCAGTGAAATTAATTTATGGTCTGATCTTACCAATGAGGGATATACTTCTGGTGTGGAGCATAAAGTCCCCATGTTGGTAATGATCAGGTCTAGTATGTTGTCCCCTCTTGTGGGAGTGGTGACTAGTTGTTCCATAGCATTTGAGTTTATAATTTCCAGGAATCTTTGGGCTAAGGTGCTGGGGCTTGAGTAGTGCTCCCAGTCAATGTTTGGGTAGCTGAAGTCACCAAATATAATGGTGTTCGGAGAGATCTTCATGTTCTCCAATTTTTTCAGGAAAGCCGAGTGGGATTCCTTACTTTGAGAGGGTGGTCTGTAGGATGTTATAAACTGAAAAGCAGTCTTGCCCACTGTTAGTTGCACATGGATGGTCTCCGATACTTCGTGCAATGCCACTAACCTGGAGGTGTGGATATCCTTGATAAATATGGAAACTCTCCCTCCTTTTGTGGTTCGGTCCGGGTTTTGGGGCCGAAAAGCATGATATGAGGTATAGCCTGGTAGTGCTGGGGTGCTCTCTGAAGCCTTGAACCAGGTTTCTGTCACTGCACAGATATCGATGTTCTCCATACTGAGGAGAGCTTCTGGCGTTTAGCAGCATTACCCTTAGTTTCTTGTTCCTTGTGCTGTCTATGGGGGTGGGTTTGACTTTTGAGCCTTGCCTAAAAAAGGCACTATGGGGGTAGCAAGAGCCTTTGCCAATATCCGAAAGCCCAGTGGTGACAGGTGCAAGCCGTCCCTAGCGAAGCAACGTGGCTTGTCGAGCATGTCATCCCAGGCTGACAGACACTGGATCCCCTTTGAATGACACCAAAATTTTAGCCAATTGTTAAAATCGATCATTTTGTCTTTGTACTGTGGCATCATTCTAGGTGAGGGTAAGATGCTGCTCAAGGTCAGGGTCATACCAGCCTGGGCTACATGACCAGAGAGCTCCTCTATGTCTCTTTTCATGTAGTCCAGGGAGGTACATCTCAGGTCATTCACACCAGCATGTACAATGACTGAGTCATATTTGTATTTGCTTTGGAGTGACCTGAGTGCTTGCGTTATGTGTCGGATCCTAGCACCCAACAGGCAGCTCACCGTGACCTTCTCTTTATTCAGCCTGGTGAGCGGGACATCAGTGTGTCTGACAATAGAGTCACCTATAACAAGAGTATCAGGTGTTATTCAGCCTTAAGGGCTGTGGCTGCTTGGCACACTGACTTTGTGGGTTATGTGTTGTGTGTGTTTTGTTTTGAGGTAGCGTTTGCTTGGATGTCTGCTTTGGAGGTCTCTGTTGCTTAGGTAGATTTTTATTTAGAGCCTCCGAGTATGTTTTGTGTATTTATGTGTTTGGTTCGCTGATGTGGTGGGACTATGTGATACTGGAATTGTGTTGTGTGAGGTTACCTTCTCCTCCTGACTGGTTACACCAGTTTTGAGATGAGAGAGCTAAGCCTCCAGTTTGGCTAAATAGTTGCATCTCTCACATATATTTGAACCTGTTTGGAGGAGGAGAGGGTTGTCCGTGTACATGAGACAGTTGTAACATTGCCTCAAAATTCCCAGATTCACCAGCTGGACTGGAGAGGAAACCATTGACTGACCTTTGGACATGCTAGAGTAATAGGGAAACTGAATTTAAGACGGACCAATAGAGGACAGGGTAATCGTAGAGAGTATAAGAGTAAGTAGTGCTTATGGTTTAATAGTGCTAACTTGTAGGATTACTTAATTGGACCAGTGAAGGGCCTTAGAATGAGAATATGGTGTTTAAATTGAGAGATAGAGCAGTTCTAAGGGAAAAAGTGAAGAGCAGACTTTGTGGAGCCAGGAATAGTTTAAACCCAATTAGGCGGCACTGCCCGCTGTTGTGCTATGCACAAAAACGCGCAAAACCGTGCAAAAGAGGGTTTTAAGAGAGGAAGATGAAGGAGTTTTGGAATTGACCCAAAATGGCCAATAAAACTACAGTTTCAAGTCAGTAACCACTCCCACAGGGGTAGGCAGGCTGCTCAATGTTTTTCACGTCCACTGATCAACAGAGAGACTTCCCTTTAGCCCAAGCAAAAAATGGCCTCACAGAAACTTACAAACAGTTCAAGAACAGCAAGCCTGTAACTGAACTTTTTTAAATCTCAGAAAAGTGGGAAAAAAGCAAGATTTGTTTTGTTTTTGTTTTTCAGAGATAGCAGAGGTTCACAAGTATCAACAAGTTATAACAGTGCAGTAAATGACCCCACACAAGAGTGCTAGGCCAAAGACAGATAAAATGCAAGTTTTGAGAAAAAAACGATTTTAAAAATAAGTGCAAACAGGAAATTCAGTAAACAGCTCTAGGTTGTGCTCTAAATACAGTTACTAATGCAGAAATCAAATTTAACAAGCCAGAAAATGCTCAAAATAGGCGGCTATGCAGAAAAACAGAGTCTTGAATATTCTATAGCCTGAAATGTAGCAGACAAAAAAAATTCATTATACTATGCAGTCTTCTAAACAGAGAGAAAACACGAGAATCCCAAAGACTTAAATAATGGCAACACAAGGCCCTTCTTTTTCATTTCTGAAGTATGCAAACATATATTCATTTCTTTGTTAGGTTGAACATTTCTTATTCTGGCAACTAGGTAAGTGACATATAGCAGTCAGGACTTAATCGTGACCTAACATTATGGCAAATTAATTTCACATAATACAAAAACAAGTAAAATGATTTTTAATAGATTTTGAGATTAGATTACACTCATTCTCTCTCTCTCATGAATTGCAGCATGATTCTTTAAAAGGGAAGAAAATCCACAATGGAGTCTGCAAACTGTAAGTGTAATCATCTGAAACAGTATACGTTAGACAGCAATAATAAAATATGATATTTAGGTCATACCTCTCATAGAAATTTTGCAGAGCAGTATATAATAGAAAAATAATTAATTATTTAGTTGGTAGTTTAAGTAACTCAATAGTCACAACTTCAGACAAATCCATTTGAAATCAAAGGAATCAGAGATGTAGAGTCCAAGCCCAATCTCAATGATGCAGTGAAAGAATGGCTTAATGGAATTGCCCTTCCCATTAGCAGGACCCAGGACTGAATGATTTTTGTTTGTTTTTTTCTGTGAGATATAATTTAGTAGAACTGTGACAAAAAGAAATTACATTGAGTTGAAAAATATACATTTTTTTCCTTTGGTGATATGTATCATTCCAGCACATGCATAAAGAATCATAGTTTAATAACGCTATTTTCCTACTTTGATTTTAAGCAATCAGGCTGACAACGGGTTTTCTGCTGAGGACCTTCTTTTCAAAAAATGAATGTAGCCATGGGTTCCACCACAATCTGTTGAATTGTATGTGTCGGTGGAGTGCTTTCTGGGGTTTATTCTTCTTTTCTCCACTGTGGTGTAACCAGGGAGTTGATATATGTAATTTAGGGGGGTGTGAGGAAGGAGTTCCCCACATGGGGATGCGGGGGACTTGCCCTGAAGCAAAACATTTTGTGTGTTTTTTAGGGTTTTCAGTTTGCTGGTTTCAATATTCATCTTTCAGAAACCAGTGAAGGGAAGCAACTGGAGAAATCTTTACATAAAGATTGTGGATTACTTTTAGTGTTATACTCTACAAACATTTAAATGTGTGCCTTGAAGTGCTGTTTTTTCCAAGAGGAACATCAGTGCTAAAGAATGAATAATATTATTGATAAAGAATCCAAATACAGTAAATTAATTCAAATAATTTTATTTGAATCATAATAGGCAGTTTAATCCTAGTAAGGCTTTTTCATATTGTTTACATTTATTTTTACTGCTAGCTAAAACAGGCCCAGTTGGAGTAAAAAAGCCTCTGCCATAACTGAAATAATACCTGTTCCAGAAGGTCTACCATGCAATGTGTTACTGGGATGAAAGCACATGTCGTGAGTTGAATACCATTGTTTTAATTTATTTAGTATCCACTCCCTGGGTTAGAAGAATTTCCTTTTGCCTATATTAATTGCCCAAAATACAGATATTAATACATGGTATAACCACAATGAAAAAACACATCACTATTGACTCATTACCATATCTTTGAATTGAACACTGCAATGCCAGACCTGAACCCAATATTCTTCTCCCTAACAGCCTTTGCATCACTATAGGAAAGGAAGCCACCTAGATACACACACACACACACACACACACACACACACACACACGCACACTCACAAGTAGGCTGTTTTACACTCGCTTGGACTTCTCATGGAAGCACTCACTCATGCACTCATACAAATGCTGCAACCCACACACACACACACACACACACACACACACACACACACACACACACACATGCACACACGCACACGCACATGTGCACGTGCGCACACACACACACGCACACACGCACACACACACACACACACACACACACACACACACACACACACACACACACACAAATAAATCATGCAAAACTGGCATCCTTTACCTTCCATCCTGTGACCACCCAACTGGACAGCGACACACATGTACATACACATCCTGACTTACAATCTCCTAACTTACCCTCATAGTGCCACTATCCAGGCAAACACATTGACAAACACATAGGCACATACTCATAAACACACACGCACACACACACACACACACACACACACACACACACACACACACACACACACACACACACACACATACACACACACTCACAAGTAGGCTGTTTTACACTCGCTTGGACTTCTCGTGGAAGCACACACTCATGCACTCATACAAATGCTGCAACACACACACACACACACACACACACACACACACACACACACACACACACACACACACACATACACATATGCACACACATGCAAATACTCATTTATTCAGCCTATTTCATGCCCCTGCCGATGTAAACACAGATGTCCACATACACATATGGAAACACTTACCCCCTCCCCCACTGCCTGATGCTTTGCTGGACTTACCTGTACTGCAAGCACTATCCTAGGAGTGCATGGGTGACCACCATCTTTTGACAATCAGTTTTTCCTCCTAGCTGAAAAAATTTGTGTGTCCAAGGGAGTAATTCTGGACCTGTAAATATTTTTGTGGGAGAGCACATTGCTAATTATCATTAGCCTTTTCCCTGGACTGTTGCAATGGCATGCAGTTTCACCCACATGACCATTCTCTTGTGGTCTCTCTAGGAGAGGAAAACCTAGGAGATAGAGCAGTCTCAAAATTGGAAAGGTTTAATGTGGTGCTGAAAACTTTTGTAAAAAAGTCTTTCACATCACATTAAGCCTTTCTGAATCCCTGGGATGATATGGAATTTTGAATACTTTTGACTTTTTTCTCACTTTACATTCATTGAGTGCGTTTTCTTTACAGACATAATTTAAAAAATTAAGAACAATCCACTTTAAATGAAAGAAGTTTAAACTGAATCATAAAATAGATTTTTAACAACTTATATTTAGCAAACTCAAAAGCACTTGAGAAAAAAAGAAACAATGACACTCTTTCCTGATACCAAATGGGAAGATGCCTTATCTTATGGTCCAGAGTACTGGAAGTGAATATGTATCTCCTGTGGTCATCATCTGATGAAAAGCTGTTTTGACAAACCTCAACTGCTCCGCTTTTGGCTGATGTGTGCATCCATATGTAGATGAGGACTTTAGTATGACATTCCCTAATGTATATCTATATGTTTACACATATGTACTGGGGAAGCTACCCTATCAGGATGAGCTTTTCAGAGTCAATCACAGTCACCCGATCCTTTAAGCTGCATGCTGTATATATTCTCCTCTCGTAATCACCATCATTTCAGTGAGTGAGGCCACTTTCTTCATTACCCAGCATCCCAACATGGGCAAGCATCAGCAAGTCATTCATACCCTCCTGTTCTTGGACCTGCAGTGACCGGGTGAGTAATCAGTCTGTTGTTGCTAGGATCATGTTGAGGACTTAATCCCTCTCTTCTATGGAGCTGGCCATCACAGGTATTTTATGGTATAAAACCATTAAAGAAACACTTGGAATTATGTTTATATTTTAGTGTCAGACATAATGAACAATATATTAATTTTCCAGGCAGTGTTTTCCTTTAACATTTTTTAAAATCTGAAAGTTTTGTCTATGCAATTCTAAGTGGTATTCAGAAATATCAAACCTGTCAGAAGTTAAGAGGCTTTTCACCCCTTATGGTGTTGAGTCTTGCAGCATTAATGGATAGGTCAATATACTTCAATACTTCCTGCTGTTTTCATTATTATTGTTTCAGAATAAATCCACCTGTTTCAGATCAGCATTGCTGGTTTGTGGCTGAAAAGGGTCATGCACCAGTTTACTTACCTGGCTAACAATATATAGAGAGAGTTATTGTTCCAGTATTATTATTATTATTATTATTATTATTATTATTATTATTATTATTTTGCTATGATTTCTAGTTTTCTTCTATTACATATGTTCTGTGAAGTTCTCCTATTTTGTTGTTGTGTGTAATGTATGCCATTGAACTTTTTTTCTTTACCTTCCCTATCTATTTATGTTAAATCAGTACATAAATCTATTACAAAACTATTTCGTCTAGGTGGTATACCAGTTATCAAGGGAGGGGGGAATTGGCAGAAAATATTTTTCATTTTTCCAGATTTGTTCTACTCTTGTAAGAGAGCCATATGCTGCTTTTGTACAGCATTGAATGTAAAATGTGTTCACAACATGTTCCACTATGTGAGAGAAGTAAAATGTTCTTGCTTGGATATTCATTTATGATTACATTTAGAACATACACATCACCACAAGGAAGAATGTCTATTTTATGTTAGGCAGCAATCATTTTATTTTAAGGGAATGCAATCAATCTAGTTACATTTTTCTTGACAGTATGTATACTTATTTCATATTCTGCATTCATCATTTCATGCAATACTTCTTTTAAATAAACTGATAGACTACATAGAGAAGGTGGAGGCATACCCTTGTTATTCCCAAGCACCTTCACAGTAATCCCATATTCTAAACCAATCCCCATCTTTTCCACTGCAGGGCTACTTCTTACCTTCCTAAACGTTAATGATTGCAAAAACCTTTGCATCATAGGCATCTTCATCCCCCCAAGCAATAATACTTTGGGCAACCAACAATATAAAAAATGAAACCAACATCCTAGGCGACGTTAATTTTAACAGTCTAGATATTTTTAATAACAACCCTTCTTCAGATACTAACCTTCACATCTATATGCAGCTAATCTCTCACATCACTAGACCCAGCAATAAGGATGGATCTTGGTATCTGACCCAGAAAAAAAATCAGCTCCTCAGGGACTCTCCCAAATAGTATAAGTTATCACTCCCCAGCATTCATTATACGCAAGTCCAACTCCATACCAAACTTGCGCCAATATCAATATACCAGAGATCTATCCCATTTCTCCCCAAACACTCTCAATGACATCTTGCAGAACACTAACTGGAGCCCACTAAAAGTTCTCCAATTCGATGAAGCTGTAGAATTCTTCAGTTCTACATTTCTTAGGATCCTAAATAGTCTTGCCCCGCTCTGGTTAAAAAGGACTAAGGCAAGTCATGTCTTCCAGGGACAAAGCCTGGCAAAAAAACAAAACACTGTCTAACTTCACTCAATGTAAACAACTTTGCAATCAGGCTAAACACCTAGTTATCAAAAACAAAAAAAGAATACTTCCAGGCTACCCAAGACCAACATAGACTAAACCATAAGAATTTCTGAGGGGGGGGGGCAATCAACTCCCTTCTCCACCCTGAAACTAACAGCAACCCATGTCCTAACCCAGAAAAAACACCCTCTGAGATAGCCTCCCTCTTTAACACATATTTCATCGACACCATCAAAAAACTCACTACTGCCTTCCCACCCATTTTAATTAACCCACCAAGAACTCCATATGTACATTTCCCTTAAATCATTTACCTTCTTTCGCACTAACACTCATACCCACCTCCACAATCAAAAAACTTCTTCACAAACTTATACCCTGTACCAATGCCCCAGATAACTTACCTGCAGAATACTTACAACTCTCAGCCTCCTCCATTGCTTATCCTATCAGCATCCTCCTCAGCAGGTCCATTCAGGAATCCTGCATACCTGTTATCTGGAAACAAGTATTTATCCTTCCTTTTCATAAAGGTGGCAACAACTCCAACATCTCAAACTTCCGTTCTATTCCCATTCTCTCCCCAATCTCCAAAATACTTCAGAAATTTATTCACAATCAGCTCCTCAGTCATTGGATAGAACACCAAATCCTCTCCCCCACTCACCATGGCTTTAGGCTTGGACATAGTACTAACACTGCCCTCATTTCCTTCCTGGACACAGTAAACAGAGCTCGAGAATGTGACTTCTTTTCTCAGCACTCTTCCTAGATTTTTCAAAAGTATTCAACACTATCTCCCACTCCCTTCTGCTTACTAAACTCTCCAACCTCAGTCTCTCTCCCCCCACCCTACAATGGTTTACTAACTATCTCAGTAACAAGCAGCAATCCACTAAATGGTAACTACACTACTATAACTACAAAACAGGCGTCCCCCAAGGTTCAATACGGGGACCCCTATTATTCATCATATTTGTCAACAACTTCTATTCCTGTCTCACCCGCAGTACTCTTATCCAATATGCAGATGACTCAACCAATATCTGCTCATCAAAATCTGTCACTGCATTGCAGCATCTCACCCAAAAAGCATTTACTTCCACCGAAACCTGGATGTCCTAGAACCATCTTGCCATCAACCCCAATAAAACAAAACTTTTACTATTTACCCCCACAAAATCCAGCCCTGTTGACAAGTCACTATTTTCAGTTTGCTCCCAAAATTCCAAAATAACACCTTTATTGAAGTCGCCCCAGTACAAAATTGCTAGGTGTCATCATCAATGACAAATTAACTTTAGACATTCACATCTACAGCAACATCAAAATAAACATCAAAAACTAGGTGCCCTATATAGACACAACTATTTTCTTAGCCTTTCTGCAAAAAAGGCTCTTGCCTCATCCATCCTGCTCCCAACACTTCTATATGGTGCCCCCATCCTCACCAATCTACAGTCTTCCTTGAGAACAAAACTAGACTAATGTTACAATAAAGTCGTTAAATTTGCTACAAATGCAAAATTTTCTACCCATCACTGTTCCTCTCTACATCAACTAAATTGGCACTATCTCACTTTCCTACAATTAACTACAGCCCACAAGCTTATCTATCACCTAGAAACCTGTCCTTCCTTCTCCTCCGTACTGACCATGTACAATCCTAACCGACACCTCAGGTCCGAAAACAAAATACTACTCTCCACAGAGAAACCTAAGCTCTCAGTTGGCCAAATGTTGCATTCCTGTACTGTCTCTAAGGCATGGAATAATCTCCCCCCTTCACTCAGAACTATCAGCAATCCTGGCTCCTTTAAAAAATCCCTCAAACTACATCTCTACTCTTATTGGTTATGCTCCTGTACCCCAACACACAACCCCAACTCCTGTCCTCTCCCCCTGGTGTTACAAATCTAATCTATTCCAGTCATTCCCTTCCCTTCACTCTGCCCACTTACTCCCTTCCCTGCCACTCTAGCCTAACTTTTGCCCTCCTTAGCCCTTCAATCTCCTCCTATACTTACTGTACTTAACATCCCCACTGCATTGAACCTTGCAGACATAACACACTCATGTGAATTTGAATATACGCCATTTATTACCTCTATTTTTCCATGAAAGTTATTATCTTCACTGTTGTTTTATTATTTTTCTTTCAATGTAATAGCATTACTCAAAATTCTTTGTTATATGTTTTTAAATTTTTTTGCATGTAATTATTGTGGAACTTTTTTCCCCAGCCCTCCACTGAAAACGGGCTCTTTCCAGGCCCAGTGGACTTTCCCGGTTAACAAAAGCAATAAATAAATAAATAAATAAAGGCAGATGCTTATTTTTCCCATTTATTTTACATATGATAGTGCTGAAGATATATCCTAAGACAGGAGCCATATCCTACTTACTTTTGTAATTGACATTATGGTAACAGTCCTCATCTTTCCACGTAATAAAGTTTCATGAAATGCACATGGACATAGCTTGGTTTCTTATCTGCATTGCTTGTACTACAACGCTTATTTATGCAGCTTGCCTGTGCTAATGCTTTAGTGTAAAATGTAAATTGTGGTTGAGATAAATGGCATCCCTATTTAATGACTCTACCCAAGCATGTTACCAAGGGAGAAGCACCACCCACATGCCCATTAGCTTTAATTTGTGCCATTGACAAATTTTTAAAAGCAAGTCTCACAAATGTCTTGGGGGAATACAGACCCATTAAAGAAGATACTTATATAAAGTGCTGATAAATGTATTTACACTGCCCATACAGTCTCTTTAATTTAAAACTTCAGTAAAAATGGGGATTTAACAAAAATATTTTTTTTCTGAATTTGAATCTGTTTACAGTGCCTGCTCTGTGATATTCACCAGGTATTTTGTATTGTTTATTATTATTTATATTATAATGCATGTTTGCCTGGAGTAAATCGCATTTAGTCAGGTTCTAGCAGTCCTGTATGATTTTTTTTCTAGTGTCCTTACAGAATGGATATTTACATAATTATTTAATAATTTATGTTTATTAAAACTGATCTGGTATATGGTTTGTTGTAGCACAGAAATGAACAGATTAAAGTACTTTAATAGGATCATAAGATCATAGGAAGTTACTAGGCTATTGGCCCTGAGACCGTTACAAGCCTAGCCAATAATTTAGCCTATGTTCCAACAAGTCAGCACCCAATGTCAGGGAGGGACACAGGTGGAATTCCAGGAGTGTATTTTCTGTTCCCCATCCAGTTATCCAGGTTGTGCTTAAAAAGGGTTAATGAGGTACTCTGCTTGATGTGGAGAGGGAGTTTATTCCACAGAAGGGGAATTCTCTCGGGCACAAATCTGTCCCCCCAACAAGTCCTATTGATGTCACAGACCAGGCTGAGTTCAAGCATGTGGGTTACTCAAGTGGAGCTTGACTTGTGGATAAGCAGCAGTCCTGTCAAGGTGCGGTCTGAGAGTGTTTTGTATGCCAGGCAAAGGTCACCTCCGAGGAGTCTGTAGGAGACTGAGTAGAGGGACAGAGCTTTTAGCCTTTGGGTAGGGTAGATGTTTCTACCCATATCACACAGCATATTAAAATGCATTAACCTATGTATGCCTAATAGTCTAAGGACAAGTGTACTTAGCAGATATAAGCCAGTGTTCAGACATATACGTAATGAAGGGGAAGAGACAAAAGGAACAAAAGACAGTTTTAAAAAGTGTGGTGCTTCTCAACTTCAAATAATGGTGACAAAGATCTAAAAACAAAACTGACCCCCCCCCCCAAAAAAAAAGAGTAAAATAAAATAAAAATAAAAATAAAATCAGCTCCCAAATATCTTTTTTTGCTATTCATTTTTTAAACATAGATCCATATACTAGGATAGATAATACACAGTCTAGCAATCACTAGGGAAATATTCTTCTGATTTAGAGTTTTAGTACAAGAGAGAGAAATTATGAAAAAGAAACACTATATATTTTAGTCATTTTACTTATTTTACATTTGTTTACCGGGTAATGTCCCACTGGGCTAGGAGTCCATTTTCAGTGGTGACCCTGGGAGAAAAGCTCCAACTAATATTAAATGAATACAGCAGAATAAATATGATGCACATATGACAGCAGAATAAAAACATAATTAGGAATGCACGTTACAAATATTTTTGCTTTAGCAGTTAACATAAATGCTAGGTTAGTAAAAATAGTAGTTATTTATGAATTGTACATATAGCAAAGTAACATGAAGTAGCAGAGCAGGCAAAAAAGTATAGGTTTACTTTATAACAAAGCCATAGTGTAGTTCTAACATAAGATATGTTGGTGGGAATGCAGGTGTGCGTGACACTAGACAGGTGTTTCAGAAAGTGCAGGTAGGCTAATGAAACATGCTTAACGTACTCTATATGTATTGCGTGAAGAAGTTGATGCTGTGATGAGAGACAGAAGAAAACATGATCGGTATAAACATTTTTACAAATTTAGAATAATTGTCACTATTTCACTAAAAACATCAATACTAAGAGATGGTCCTGGTGATGGAAGCTATGGCTGGAATATGGGTTTGGTGAAGGTATTGGGGTGTAATTAGCCAGGAGAGGAGCAGGAGCATAGCCAATGATTGGCTAGGTTTTCTTTCAGTACCATTTTAATCCAACTGATATTTGTATGTTTTATAACATTGTTTTTTCTGCTGAGGCTAAACACTACTGAAAAAATTCTGCATGAAACCATGAAATTCAAATAATCACCTCCAAGTCTTCACCTTGGGGGAGAATAGTCTTCCCTCGGCGGTCTTAGGTGCAACAAATTGCACCATTCAAAGATGTGTTCTCTGCAGCATTCATGAAGTTTTTTCTTAGTTACTCTTCTTGTTTTGTTTGCATGCAGCTATGCTCTGTTGTGCAGATCTTATTAGGTCATAACTAGGGCATTTGTACCCTTAAAGAATAGTTCTATGGTAATTATAATTACTGTTAGGCTAGCTGCCATCCTATAATTCAGTATATTAAACAAAATGTAACATACAGTCTATACTAATGCATCCTCTCCATTCCAAGCACCAATGCTTTGTCAGATGACAAAGTTTTCTCTTCTGATATTCCCAGATGATAGAATTCATTTTCTTATCAGATATATACTTCATGAGATCTATTCTCTTTTCATAAAATTCTAAAATAGTTCACATATACATCCTCTTGTTCTGATGGGGTTCACTCCAATATGCACCATTTCTCAGAACAGAATATATGAAGCACTAACTTAAGTAGGAGCAGGGCTTGCATTATCTTTCAAATGCTGCATGGATGATGAACGATGGTATATTACCTATTTGACTTTGTCTTCCTTTATGTCAGCAGCGAAAACAGTGCTAGGTGAATCAGTTGACCTACCAAGTTATCAAACTAGTGAAAAATAAGCAGGTACAGGCCTCTTTAAGAGTTTCTACTTGTCCTTCCATATCATAATGTAAGTAATTTTGTAATATTGAGAAGATGACTTCAAGCAAGCAGTAATGCCCAACAGGGTGGGCATTATAGGTAAATAATGAACTGCACTGGGATGTCTTGAGGTTTGATGATCCAAGCACAGAAGTGATAGTTCGAACAGGTAAAATCCAAGTCAGACTACTGTAGCCAATAAAAAAACTTCACTGAGTCAAAGAGTCCAATAAAAACTGCAATATACATTTGAAGAAGTACCTTTTTTTGTGAAAACTTGCACATTTCTGCTGAGTTTTGTTTTAATAAATTGCAGTTTTCATTGGTATATTTGAGCCAGTGGAGATGTTTTATTGGTCAAGCGATAACAGATACTTGATGATCTTAAAGTTCAAAACAACAGACTAGTATATTTGCCAACACAGACACACACACACACACACACACACACACACACACACACGCACACACACACACACACACGCGCACACACACACACACCATATGTGCATACACAGAGACAACTTACAGTATTAGTGTGGTCAGTTTTTCTGTCTGATTGTTTTTGGAAGTGGGAGGGCGCAGAAAAATGAAATGCCATGCAGGCATGGGAGAACATGCAAACTGCCATAATGTAACTGGAAGTTGGTACTGAAGCCTAGGCATATGAAACAGACATTTCATTTTTTTTGCCACTAAATGCAACAACAGCTTATGATAAGTCACATTTCCCCTAATGGGGTTTTCATTTATGAATCTGTATATGTGTATATGTATATGCGAGTGTAGGTTTATCTTTGTGTGCTTTTGTGTACGTATTTTGTGTGTGAATATCTACAAGTGTATGTATGTATATGTACTTCAATGAGTTTGGTCTGTTACTGTGTGTGCATGTGTGCATGGGTGTTTCCATCTGTGAATGCATTTTTGTGTTGTGTGTGTGTGTGTGTGTGTGTGTGTGTGTGTGTGTGTGTGTGTGTGTGTGTGTGTGTGTGTGTGCGTGCATGCTCGTGCACGCGTGCGTGTGTGTGTGTGTGTGTGTGTGTGTGTGTGTGTGTGTGTGTGTGCGTGTGTGAGTATGTGCGTGTGTGTGTGTGTATGCGCTTGGTGTTATGTTAATATGTACAATCCACCTGAGTTACAGTTGCATACTGTCTCAAACTGAATTCCTGTGTTACTCCTTTTCCTTTCTGAAGTAGGCTATAATTCCTCTTAACCCCAAATCACATTAAGGATGTATTGTAAATGAATGATTGAATCCTGCTGTATGCAAAATCTTCTTTCACAGTGTGCAAAGTATACAGTTATTACTGATAATTGTTCTTTCAGGAAAGGACTGAATGCAATTTGTAACCATCTTTACTACATTAAATTGTATTAACGTGTAGTTACATTTTTAGTAATAAAAATGAATGTTTCTGTGTTGTATTACCTATTTAATTTTCTACAGAAAAACACAGTTAATACATTCAGTCAGCTAAATGCTTGCAAGTTGTTGTGCATGTAGATCATTATTTTAAAAGCTGATTTTAAGTCATTTTCTCAGTTGTTATGCTTGCAGACTTATAAAATGTATTACTGCATACTTCCATTTGAAGATAAAAGATGAATTGTCCTCTTGTGGCATTATAAACTTCTTGCATGTGTGTTCATTTCAAAGGATATCATATACTTTTAGACTTTTCGTTAAGCTTTGTGCTGTGGAATAGGCATGCCTTAACAAACCGGGGAACTTCTCATTTTAGTAGGTCATATTTTTCTAAATTAAAGTCATGGATTTCTCAGAGTTGGCATAAAACACTGAAACATAAAAAGAGGTCTGACAAACTTTACATTATAGTTATCTGTCAAATGTGTTTTCATTTAGCACAAGCATTGCTGGAAGACGTAGAAACTTGCACAACATTCTGAACTTCTGTGGGCGATCAGTCTGCAGAGGATGTGACAAAAGTGTCTTATCTATAACCCAAGAAACTAGTTTAATTAAAATGAAATGTGAATGATCTATATTTTCCAAAATGTCATTTTTTGAAGTTTTGTTTCTTTGAATGGCGACTCTTGCTGAAGCATAATATTTTTCAGAGCATCCCGCACATTATTATTAACAAGTCATTTTTCCGTGGCATCAAGTACTGCCGTATGCTTGGTTTTTGAACTACACATATTGCATAGGTATAACAGATGTAATTTGTCACACTTTATCCATAATATAATTCAGTGACCTGTCATATCACTGGCACCCCAGCACATGTTGGAATGAAAACAAGTGTTGACGTGCTCCAAACAATTCCTTCAGAGAATGACATATTTAATGTGCTCCAGTATCAGAGCTGAATGAATTTATGCAGACACACTTCAGTATGTAAGCTGTGGAACTTAAAATATCTGTAATTTATGGTTCATTATCTGCATTTTCTTTCTCAAATATGCATTTAATGAAATGTTAGCAGGAACAGATATGAATTTGGTATTTTCAACTTATCTAGGTTTAAAGCATAAAACTTGATGCCAGACTGAAAAGACAAGTGGGTATTACAACAAGGGAAACATTAGATTTTTTTTAATTTGCATATCCGTTCAGTATTGAAAATAGATATGCATGTTCTGTTAAACATGCAATGTGTTAGACCTAGCTCTGTGGCTTAGAGGGATAAAGTCATGACTTTCCCAGGCAAACAAATTTGACAAGTCATTTCTGAACAGGAAGGACAAGTACAGTGGAAAAGTGAATAGAGATGCTAACACTGGCTTGGTGACTTCAGGAAGTAGGAGCCAGTGCCGTGGTTGGTCCACAGGAAAATGCTCTGACCTCTATTTGCAATGGGAGTATATAGTACTGCATCTGGAGTCAGCCTGTGTGAAAGCACACATGCATCTAGTCACAAGCATGCAGTGAAAGTTCAAGCTGAAAATCCCGATCCCCACTGAAGATGTTGACATCACCTCCTCAACTCCCAACTCTTTCCCCAAAGAGGAAAGAATAGGCCAATAGGGCTGTTATCCCAGGAAGACAGATAAGTTAATAGGGGTGTTAGGGGAGGACCTTGATGGTCAATGATTTTTTTTTTATTTCTGTTTATTTGAGATTTGTTTACCAATAAATTCCAACTGGTCATAGAACCCATTTTCACCAAAGGCTTGTGGATAAAAGCTCCATAAACATAATACAGTTTTATGGGATGATAATTACAGTTAATAAGTACAATAATTGACAACAGGATAAAGATTAAAATTAACAATGATTAAAAACAAATAGTGAATTTAAATGACACAAAGTAAGGATTGGGATAGAATATATAAATACATAGAATATAGGTGCAAAACTGAGTACAGTTCAAGTGAATTAATTCAAGGGAGTATAGAAAACTAATCCAATAGTGGTAATCAGGAGGCAACAGCTATGATAGTGTGTAGAGAGGCTAGACATATGATTTAAGAACTGGTGAGTGGAAAACAATAGTGACATCTAGTTAGGAGATAGCATAGATGGGGAGAGGGAGCAAAGAGAGGAAAACTCTGGAAATCCCCCCATCCTCAATTACCTCTGTAACTTCTTGCACCCACTTCAATTCATTACTAAAATCACACTTAAAATCTTGCCAGATATGCCCTTGCAACCCCCCCCGCATACCATCCACTCCACCCACCCACTACCTCTCTCAGCCCCCTAATAACCTACTCTTAGCAAGCTTGGCTACTTATGTTCCCAGCTACCTACCACATAATACTAACCTCTTGTAGCAACAACTGCTAATGGCTGTTATGTACCTCAAACAGTTTGTATCAGTTGTTCACTGATGAATCTCAACTACATTTGTAACCATGTTTAGTATATGTCACCATATTTTAAAATTGTACAATGTTCTACAGCTGTTTATCTATGTTTTATTCTTGTCTTACGTTCTCAGCTGGACTAATGTCTATATTTAAATTTAAATGCTATGTTTTTTTAACTGTATAATGTAAGTAATACTTAATGTGGAGCTTTTCTCCCCGGGCCTCCACTGAAAACGGACCTGTGTCCAGTCGGACTCCCCCAGTCAACAAATGTAAATAATAATAAATAAATAAAAATAGGGTGCAGAAGAGAGGTGGTGGTAGATTAGAGTATGTAGAGGATGGTGGGGGGGGGGGCAGCAACAGCATGAGAGGGATGGAGAAAAGAAATTATTGGAAAATATTAGTCAGAAATGTGACGTACAGAAACAGGAGCTAAGGAGGAATTCTCTTAATGATTTTTTTGAACAGATGACTGCTAGGTATTCATCTGACAACAATGGGAGTTGTATTCCAGGATTTAGCTAACATATAGGCTATGGCCTAGGAACTGGGCAAGCAGGGATTGGAAACACACAGAAATGTGTGGTTCATAGGTTCATAGGTGTGTACTTGGCCAATGGCCCTGGAGCCTTTACAAGTCTAGCCCATAGATGTACCCTGGCATCATTCTGCCATTAGTTCTTGGTACCTCTATCAAGTAGAACCACTGGAGTGATCCCTGGGGTGAACTTTGTATTTCCCATCCACTCATCAAGATTTCTATTGAAGAGGCCCAGTAAGGTGCTCTGCTTGACCTGTATGGGAAGTCTATTCCAGAGCATGGGCAGTCTCTGGGTTATGAACCTGTCCCTGCAGCATGTTCTGTTGATTGTGGTAATGAGGTTGAGGTCCCTGGAGTGTGTGGTGTGGAGATATTGGGATTTCTTTAGATGTAATATTTCTAATAGGTCTGGGTCAGACATGGCTTTGTAAGTCAAGCAGAGATCTTAACAGATGATATGAGACAGAGAAAAGCTGGAGTTTTTTGAGTCTGTCCATGTAGGGCATGTTTTTAAGGCCTAGGGACCTCTCCATGAGGTACTTTTGTGGCCTTTCCGCTGTTGCAGGTGTTTAGTGAGGTACATGCCAAATGGGGCATTATAGTTGATGATTGGTCTAATGAGGGAGAGCAGAGAGCGGTGATGACCTCTTTCTTCCTGGATGCAATACCCTTGATAATGAGATGTGCCACATAGAAGGACTTTCTGACCACAGTGGCAATGTGGTGGTTTAAGGAGAGGTTGCTGTCAACTGGTGTCCCCAGATCTCTTATAACATCTTCAGTGTTCAGTGGGCTACCATCAATGTGGTAATTAGTGGAAACTGAGTTTTTCCCAAAGGGAATGATGAGGCATTTTTGGCATTAAGCTTAAGGCCATGGTTTCGACACCAGTCGTTGGTCTCAGTGAGACCTTTCTGTAGGATGTCTACATCACTTGGGGAGTTAATAATGGCTCCCAGCTTGCAATCGTCAGTGAACTTGGTCAGTCAGAGTCCCTCCGTGTTGGCCTGGACTTCTGAGAAGTAGATGTCAAACAGGAGAGGACCCAGGACCAATCCCTGTGGGACTCCACTCATGACTGGTCGGCAGTCGGACTTGGAGTCTGAAACTTTCACACTGTGGGTTCTATCTGTGAGCCAGTTTGCAACCCACCTAGTGATATAGGGGTTGATGCCTAGTTTGGTGAGTCTAGCATTAATTCCTGAGTTGGGAATGGTATCAAAGACCTTGGCCAGATCGATGTAGGTTGTATGAACTGCCTTGCCCTCATCCACAGCTCTGGTGACTGACTCAAAGAAGTCAACCAGGTTGAGCAGGCATAATCTACCCTTTAGAAAACCAAATTGTGTGGGATCCAGAGTTTGGAGATTCCCTATACCCTTGTTAATTAGGTCCATGATGATGCGCTCCATAGCATTACATATCAGACTCGTCAGGCTAAAGGGGCGATAATTTCCAGGGTCTGTGGTCACTCCCCCTTTATAGAGAGGGATGACTGCAACAGTGTGCAATTCTGTAGGGACAAAGCCTGAGGTGAGGCTGTGATTGAACAGAGCACACAGATGTGGTACCAGTTCACTTTGTAGTTCATGTAGAACACATCCAGGGATATTGTGGAGTCCCATGGAAGCTGTATTCTTGGCCTTGGACAATGCAGCTGTAACCTGTGCTGCAGTAATGCTGGGTGCCTGGCATTCTTCTGGTATTGTGATTGGTCCTTTAGGGGGGAGAGAGGGGTAAAGTTTGCATTGAATCTGTTGCCCAGTATGTTACCAATATCTGTTGGCTCAGTATAGGAGGTACCATTGTGCAGTAACTTAGAGCAAATCTAGGTATTGCCATGGAGATTCTTGATATAACTGTAGAAGGCTTTGTGGTTGTTTTTAGTGTCTACTGCAATTCTGCCTTCATAACTAGCTTTAGAGGTTTTGATGAGGGATCTCAACTTTTTGTTGAGGCTAATAAGGGAGCTTTTCCAGTCTTGGGACTTCACATTTTTCTGCAACAGTTTCTTCCTTCTATTGTAAAGTTTGTTAATGCCAGTGTACCACCATATTGGCTTCCTTTTTTTGGAGGAGAGTGTCTTGGTTCTGTTGGGTATGGCTAGTTTCATGCATTTATGTGCGTGTTCGTACAGTACATTGATGTATGATTCGGGGGTCATGCACCTATTTGCTATTTGCATGGGTGCTGTGTAGTTAGCCACCTCTGTTTTTAGGAGCTCAAAGTCAGCTTTGGAGAAGTTTTTCATGGTGGTTACCTTTGCTGGTGGTGTGGGTGAGATGTGGATTTCCATGGTAATTAGTTTGTGGCCAGATCTAACCAGGGAGGAATTGACTACTGGTGTTGAGCAATGGTTGTCCATGTTAGTAATAACCAAGGATATTGCTTCCTCTAGTGGGGGTAAGAATGAGCTGGTCCAGTGCATTGGAATTAATGAATTCCAGGAAGCGTTGGGCAAGTGTACTGGTGCATGAGTTGTTTTCCCAGTTGATGGAGGGATAGTTGAAGTCAGCCAGTATGAGAGTGATGGGTTGGACCTTAATAGTTTCCAGGGTGCTTAGAAATGGGGAATGAGAGTCTTGGGACATGGTTGGGGACCTATAGCAGGCTATGACCTGAATTGCATTCTTACCCACTGTTAGCTGTACCTGAAGTATCTCCGATGCGATATGCTGGGCTGATAGACTGGAGGTGTGCATATCCTTTATGAATATGGAGATGCCACCACTTTTGGTGCCTTGGTCAATCTTCTGGGGCTGAAAGGAGTGGAATGAGTTATAGCCTGGTAGAGCAGGGGTGCTTTCTGCTGCTTTAAACCAGGTCTCCGTTACAGCACAAATGTCATTGTTCTCCATTTTGAGGAGTGCTTTGAGTGAGTGCATCTTGAGATTTAGATTTCTAGCATTGAGCAGCATGACCCTCAGATTGCATTTATTTATAACTGTTACAGTGGTAATTTGGTCTTTGGAACATCGCCTAAAAAAGGCAATATAGATGTGGCAAGAGTCTTAGCCAGTATCCAGAAACCTAGAGGTGACAGATTCAGGCAATCTCTGGCAAAGCATCAAGGTCTCTCAATCATGTCATCCCAAGTAGACAGATACTGGATCCTCCTAGAATGACACCAGAAACTTAGCCAATTGTTGAAGTCAGTCATTTTCTGCTTATACTGCGGTATCATTCTGGGCAATGGAAGGATGTTGTTCAGGGCTAGGGTCATACCTGCCTGGGCCACATAATCTGAGAGCTCCTCCATGTCTCTTTTTATGTAGTCCAGCGAGGTATGTCTCAGGCCATTCACACCCACATGGACAATGACAGAGTCCTACTTGTACTTGTTGTGGAGTGACCTCAGTGCATGTGTTATGTGTCGCATCCTGGCACCAGACAAACAGCTGACTGTTACCTTCTCCTTATTCAGCCTAGTGAGTGGTACATCAGTGTGCCTCACTATTCAGTCAACTATGTATTCAGCAAGCTGTTTGCCTTAGGGGCTTAGGTTGAGGGGCACACTGTGTAGGTGAGCTATGTGTCTTGTGATTTGTGCTGTTGTTGTAGTGGTCAAGTGCGTTTCTGATTTGGAGGCCTCTGCTCTTTGGGTAGATTTCTATTAAAAGCCTCCACAAAGGTGGGTGTGTGGTTTGTGTTTTTATGTGATAGCTGTGATGGTGGGTGTTCTGGAGGCCTATGTGTTCCATGTGGTGTGGTGCAGGTGTTGACCTTCTCCTCTTGACTAGCTATTCCAGTCTTGGCTGGAGAGTGCATGTCTTCCAGTTTGGATCTATAAGTACAACATTCACAAGTCTGAGTATTTGGAGGTAAGAGGAGAGGGTTGTATGTGTCCATGAGGCAGTTGCTACACTGGCTCAGAATGCCCAAGTTCACCAGGTTAATAGGAGAAAGCACAGGGAACTGACCTTTAGACATGCCAGGAGGGATGGTCATTATTAATAAGTACTGGAGCTGTTTCCTTATAGGACGTTTAGTGCTGTTAGCATTTACGTGTGCTGCAATTATTGCTACAAGAAACCAGATGAAGTGCTCGGCAAATAAGCTAGTTAATGCAAGAGAGAAGAGAACTAGCAAGATCTAAGGGAAAAATTGAAGAGCAGACTTTATGGTACCGGTAAAAGATTAACCTTAGATAAGTGGCACTGCAGGGCATGCAAACCCGTGCAAACACGGTCGTTTAAAGCAGAAAGTTGAAAGGGAGCTAGAAACCACAGCTCTTGTTGTAGATAGGCTACCTAGTGCTTACCACTCCCATTGATAAGCTGAGAGGCTTCCCTCTAACACAGAAAGGTCTGGGGAACTCAGACACTACAATACAGTCCTGAATACAGCAAATCTGTATCTAGACTACTCTAGTAACAGGAAAGGTGGGAAAACAAGATAGAACTTTTTTTTTAAATATAACAGTAACAAATGAGCAAACTGATTTAAACAAATTAACAAATTAACCAATAAAAAATCTCAAACCTGAGCCCTGTTCCAGCAGTCTTCAATCAGACAAGCTCCAGCTGCAAACTCCTGCCATTAGGGTGCAGGGGAACCTCCTCCAAAAAAAGATGGCCTGGATCAAGGCTCAAGTTATACAAACAAAGCTTGATTCAGCATTACTACATAGATAGTTTTGATGGATTTACTATATAGATAGTTTTGATGGACTTTTTTTATGGAGATGCTGCAAAAAGCAATGCCTTTTCTAAACCAACCAAGCCAAAACAAGTACTCAACCTTTTGGACAATAATGCATTAATATTGTTCACCTTAAAAAAAGGACAGAATTATTAAACGTTCTTATTTACTTACTCTGTTTAGATGATATATATTTGTCTGCTAAATAAAAAAGATATCAACTGAACATCATTGCCTCTTTATCAATGACTGATACGTCAAGTATGTCATTTTCTTTGTGTTTAAATTCATAATATAGCACAATTCTTATGACAGTTCAGATAACTTCTTGATTACTTACTAGCAGGCCTAGGTACATTTATATAAATTATACAATGCCTCCTCTAAATCGTGCACTCTGATTGGCCAGCCCAACCAGCGTGCCCGTTGTAAATCCCTCAATATACTAACGGAAAAAGGTCCAGTCGCCCGGACTTTTTCCGTTAGTATAAAACACTGTCTCGCTATGTTAAAAGAGTTTAACATAGCGACACAGGTTTAAAAAAAGCAACGCAGATCTCCGTTGCTTTTTTTAAAGCTGTCTCGCTATGTTAAACCCATTTAACATAGCGAGACAGTAAAAGCAACGGAGATCTTGCGTTCTCCGTTGCTTTTGCCCACTCTGATGTACTGCGTAGGCATGCACAGTACATCAGAACTGTCGCGGAACACCAGACAGCTGCGGAAGGGCAGCAAAGAGGCATTATACAATGCCATTATTTAAGAAAAGTAATTATTTCTTTTCTTAAATAATGTCATTAATATAATAACAATAACCACTTCTGGGTGTGGGTAATGCTGGATTTACCCACGGTTGTCTTTGTTTGGTCCCTCGGGCTTCGCCCTCGGGACCAAACCACGCCAACCGTGGGTAAATCCAGCATTACCCACACCCAGGCGTGGGTTATTACTATATTATATGTCTAAACTGGACTTCTTATGAGTGAGCTGTAAGTAGTTTCTACGCTATTGAAACCACTGGGAAAATGTATTTGGTTTTGTAGTGTGTGTAGGTATAATAGAATTTGACCAACCTTTTTTTTTCTAATTTCATAAAACTGTTTAGTCAGATGAAAAACACAACATGTAGCTGTAAAAACATGAGAACCTCCGGCTACAGAGGGAACCAGCAGACATAGATATGCACATGTATTTGCCTTGGGCTAAGAGGCAAATGATAGCACACATGCTCACCAGTGAAGGAACGCACATAACACCCTAAGCACATACAGATATTAAAACCGATGCCAGCCAATGTCCACAAACTTTACTTCCCATGTATTGGCTGTGTACGGACAGCATCAGACAGAGACAGACCCAAAGGTTGCTACTTATACCTGCATCAATGTTAATGTAAGTGTGGAACCTGTAGTGTATGAACAGATGTGTAAGAAAGTAAATGTAACTGATATACTTGCATACTGTTAGTCATAAATGTACTCAATCAGAACTTGTGTGAGGTGTCCACCAATGGCATTATTGCTTTAAAGGAATGATATTTGCAATATACAGCTATATATGGTACACAATAACTGGCATCAAGTCAGTCACTTGCGCACTGTACTCAAAGCAGTTAACAGGGCAATTATATCAACAGTTTCATAAGTACAGCAATACGCAGGAATGCAGTATTAATAATCTGAATGCTTGACTTACAATATTAACAGAAAAAAAGCCTTCTAAAATGAGCATGTACAAAAAATCCCAAATATTCTTATATAATACATATGCATAAAATCAACATAGTGAGAAAGACTCACGTGTGTGTGTGTGTCTGTGTGTGTGTGTGTGTGTGTGTGTGTGTGTGTGTGTGTGTGTGTGTGTGTGTGTGTGTGTGTGTATGTTCTATGCCTGCATAAACAAACCAAGCTCTGTGCTAGCACTATGTCCTGGCATGTCATACAGCTGTGAGCCATGCATGGTAGTATTGTCAATTCAGTGTCGCTGCCCCCGACCACTCGAACTTCCTCTGCCAGGAGTAGCACTGCACCATCTATGTGCCAGGTTCAAAGTGAGGGTGTTACCTGAATATGAGGCATGACTATTGGATGAGTTCTCTACACAACTACATCCAGGAGCATGACCCTGCACCCTTCCATGTCTGGTGTGGACACCTCAATCACTGATGGAGTAATCAAAGTAGTGCCACTATGGGATTAGTACCTGGCATGGCCTCATTGGCTTACACAAGAGGATGTTGCAGCTGTATTGACATCTGGATGCTGACCCTCCCCCTGCAGTCATTCCATCACAGACCTAGCCTGATCCAGTATGTCACTTATCCTATCCAAGGAGTCACCCAAACGGTTGAGCCAGTCACACAGTTTAGAATGCACCATGTTTAAGACTCACTCTGTCTCTCCTAAGGCCTTGGTGGAACATACCTTTGCCTCCAAGACAGCCCTATGCATATGCCTGGTGGCAGATAATGACATACCAGCATCAGGACAAGGGTGAACAGTAGGCTTCCTCTGAGCACCTCTAGCAACCCTCCTGTGTGGTACCATAACTTCACAATGGCTATGACCATATTCAATCAGCACTGTAACAGGAGTAACCACACTATCCCAATCAACTGTGTCACCCTCGACCTGTCCTATATCTGAGGGCTCAATGGAATGGGTATGTGTAGGCCTACTGACTTTGTCTGAAATAAGGCCAGTGCATGTGTGAACCACAACCTCATTGTCAGACTGAACTTCAGTGTCCCCTGACATTGCCTCCATATCACTACCACCATCATAATCATCAGAGGCTACTGATACTCTGACATCAGGCAGTATGAGTTCTACCCTGCCTCTGTCAGGATTACCTGTGATAATAAGCAATAAACATGAGAAGGAGAGAAATAGTAATAAGAAATGATCTACACTGTGTTCAGGTGCTAAAGTAATAAAATGTTTATTATTTCTCTCTCCAGACTTACATCTAACTAATGGTTATTACTAATCAAAGAAAGTCTGTGCTTTTCATGTGCAAGTGGTCTTTCCAATGGTAATTCTGATGTCAAACACGACTCAGTGGAAAATGAACGGCAAACTCAGTGAAAACATAAGAAGATGTGCAAATGTCTTTTTACAAGACCCAGTGGCTACCATTTTTGTTTTCATTAAAGTTTTATTTTATTTCTGTTTTTTGTTTTTTTTTTTCATTTATACCTTGCTACTGCTCCATTAGCCTTGTTAGCTACACATGCACAACACCTTGAAGTTGACAATAAACACAGAGCACTTGTTTGCAGTAACTGGTCAAATTCAGAGAGCAAATGGTAATACAATACTGTGATATAACCATGCCATTCATTTACAGACTTTGATAGCACAGCAAGAACTGACATACCTGCAGTATACAAAGAATGAATGAAAAAATGCATACATATAAAAAATATGTTACATATTGAAATACATTCCTAATATTAAAATGTAAACGATTTATGAAGAGGACAACATACCTTAAAAATAATAGAGTAATGAGCAGAAAAATCTTCTCCAAATAAATATCAATAACAGTCGATCTGTATTAAATCAGTTTCCCCTCTTTCCACTTCCATAGCTATACCATTACCTTTATATAGTGTTGATTCAGCCCTCTGAACAGTGAAGATGCAAATGAAGTGTTAAATCATTAGCATTCCTGAATAGCAAAAATCCTTACTTGGTGTTGAGGAAGTAAACATTGTATAAAAAGTGACAGAACTGCATGCGCATGCCCTAAGACTACAGGGAGGATCAATGGCAATTGTTAGCTGCTAATGGCTTGCAAGTGTTAACAATTACTCTGACTACAACACTATTAACACTGAAGAGACTCTTCTGTCTGAGGTGTGTGTATCATGCAGAATAACTTAAGAAAAAATTGATAGCACCTTGAGAGCTATAAGAACAACCTTAAAAACACTGATATTCTTTTAATAATAGTAGACTCTTCATACTCTACACAATTTTTTTCTGCAATGCTAATCAGATATGTTACACACTGAATCAAAGATGCAAAGAAATGCCCATGACTTTGCATTCTGTTATTTAGGCTGAGAGGAGGAGAAGATGCTTAGAAAATAAAAAGAAGAAATAGCAGGCAATTTTGGCAACCTTACATTAATATGATCTGGGCTATTATTATAATATTTTTTTCAATATTACATTCATCTAGACATGTTCAAGCAAATGAGAAAGGAACATTGTTCTGGTCTTTCTTCTGCTGGACAATGTAATTTGATGATCATCTAAGTCAGAGCTGTATGCTATGTGCAGTTTCTTATTACTACTCTAAGCCTGTGTTGGTAGCAAAGCAGGATAAGAAACAACTGATTGCTTGTTGTTATTTCCCTGCTATGAGGGTTCAAATCCAGATAGTGTGCTGTTTGAGAGAGTTAATGCATATTTCCTGACCATATAATTAGGTTGTAACACACACAGAGTTAGGAAACCTCACAATTCTACATTTTTGCTATTATTCCCTGATATTTGCTATACCTGACAATTTTTTTTATTTGGTTCATCATTTTTGATCATTTTGGCAAAGCACACTTTGGACTGTTAGGATTTCATGGCAGTGAACAAGATTCCACTACCCAAGGTACAAACTAAGAAATTTAATTTGGAATGCCATCATTAGTGAATTTTAGAGTGGCACAGATGTGCTTTTCGACATCCCTCTTTACAGTAGTAAGAGAAGAAATTCTGCATCTCACCTAAGTATCAGTGAAACAGGAAAGAGGATGTAATGTTTGAATCCAGCTTGAAACCACATGTTGCTTATAATGTTTGTAACAGATGTGAACCTGCAGCATGTGTTCTAATTGTATAAATGTTCCAAAATGGTAATATGAGTCATTTTAGTGGTTGTGTTTTGCGATGTGGAATATAAATTGTTTTATTTTTTGCCTTTGTAATTTCCAAGCTGGTTAGCAGAGTGTAAACAGGATTGACACGTGAAGGAAAAAGTGAAAACAATTAATTTCCATATTTTTATTAGCGCAAACACTCCTGTCACTACTGGGCAGTATTTGGAATGAGTGAGGGATGTGCACATTATATATACCTGTCTCTGTGGCACATGCTGTAAATGCAGTGACATTAGAACCATAACAGAGTTGCTGTGGGGTTCAACTCCATATTGTGTGAAAGGAATGTGGAAATTATTACTCAGGATTTGTAAATTATTTTCATCATAACTTCACATGCTGTTTTTTTCTGTTTCTTGCCTTCTGCAGTTGATCACTGCTGAGTAGCATCCAATCAAGCTTACCTGCTTAAAGAAAAAAATGAATATTTTTATTTGGGCAACCATCTATAGCAGAAACAGGCTTAGTAACAATGCATGTATGTTAGCACTCTGGACAGTACTGAGTGGAGGACATCCATGTGCTGTGCAACTGTCTCTAGGGTACAAGGTGTAAGCGCAGTGACTTTAAATACAGTACACAAGTGATCCAGGGTTCAAATCCAGATGGCACTTTTTTTTTAAAAAGGGTGTCAAAATGCCACTTCTCACAACACTTTGATTAGGAAGCCTAGACTACATACAAATGGCTAACGTAAATAGGGTGATTGAAAGAAATGTATACGAAATGCTTTGATGCCTACGCTTTTTATGTAGCATATCTCATTAAGGATTTACTTATGAAACCTAGTTGATTATGTGGATGGTTGTTTAAGCATGGCAATTATGATAATTATGAATGCACTTGCATATGTATGATGAGCACAGTACTTTAGTTTGAGTTATCTTGACTCCTCACATAGCTCAATTCTGTGTTTAGGGCAGTATGTGCTGTGAATTATAAATGTATCATACCCCAACCTCTATTACTCAGCTCATGATCATCTATCCATCTGATGCATATTTGCAAACAGTAATACTGCCTCTTTCATGGGAATATAGTTCTGTGGACTTCTTAAAGTCACACACATACAGACATATATGAAGTATATCTCCATTCATACTGAATGCAGTGCATCTTTAATGGCCATGGCTGAAAGAGAGTTCTCCTGTAGCACTGAGAAATAACCTACTTTCAAATGTATGCATTATTTATTCCAAAGATTTGATTCCCACCTTGTACAAGTAACTTTTTATAGTGTGCAGTTCCCAAAAAAATGATGTCCCAAGTCATCCTGTTTAACCTTCCAAAGCCCAAGACTTACAAGCCAAGCCATTATGCATGTCACAGCTGACCAGTGGAAAAGGTTTGAATAGGTTGAGCATCACACATGGCAAATCTCAAGGTCATACCCGGTTAACAAATGTAATAAATAAATGTTTGATAAAATCCTTTCTTCTTTGTTTGACAATGATCTCTCTGCTTTTTATTGTGCAAACGCAGTTGGCATGGGTGTGCATGTTTGTACACCAGCTGTTCAGTTTAGACATACAGTTGTTGTTTGACATCTGCAGACATGGCCGATGAGGTAGATGATATTGGTACTGAATTTGGAGCACAGAGGTGGAGTGTTGAGGAGTCCTTGATTTTTGTGGCACTCCTTGTGAAGCACTACAGCTGTAAGCTGCTGCAGGGGGACTATATTGTATCTTAATATAAGACTGAGGCTTGGGACAGCTTAGCCAAGGCTGCATCCAATGCAACTGGTATCCTACACACTGGAGAGAATTGTGCCACCACTATAGTGACATGAAACAGAGCAAGAAGGACCTTCTTAGCCAGTGGGCAGATGAGTTTAGAACTGCTGACGTGGCTCAGTTGTGTAAGTATGCTAAGCCATCAGCATTCCATTATATAGAATGCAGTTATGCTTTCATGCCTCTTCTTCTCTTCTGTACAGTTGCTGAAGACTGCATCAAACAGGGAAGTACATGAAGAGAGGCTAAATCACCTCAGAGAAGCATGGTGTACATATACACCAGATCTTACTGTAAGGCTTATAATTATTGTAATTATATGAAGTATGGCAATACTGAAATAAATAGTTGCATCTCTGATATCACAGCATTGTAACTGATTAATGGCACAACAGAGTAAGGCCTTCCCATCGTACCTGGATGTGGCAAAGGTGTATAGACTGGATAATCATGAATGTGTATGCAGTGGAATTATATAGTCATGTGACATGGCATGGATCTAATTCTGTCTTTTGTCTCACCCCACCCCTTCTTTCTAATAATTCTTTTGAGGGGGCATTTCATATGGCTTAAACATTCTCTGTTGTCATGCATTTCTGCTTACAAAAAATGATATTCAGCACAGAGAAGTAGATTGACTACTGTGGATTGGCTTGACATCATACCACAGGTTGAAGCACTGACACCCAGTGCTTCAGTGTCTTAACCTGTCAGGCTGCAGCCACATCCCCTGCCCTACCTGTTCTATCTTCATCAGCTAGCTCTGCCCCAGCAGCTGATGCACTGGTACTCTCCAGGAGTAGTAAGAGTGAAAGTGGTGATTTTGTCACCCAGCAAGAACTGACAGGGCTGGTGGAGGGTATCATGGAAAAAAGGTCTTTGTGTCTTAATTAGCCTTGTAGAAAAGGTGCTTTGTTATGTTGGCAAGACAATGCTACATTGAGCACTGACACAAAAAACTGATACAGTAGACAGTAATGACAGTTCTGAGGGTGAGGACTAGATTCTTACTGTTCTGAGGCTTGACATAGGTGCACCTCCAATGTCTCTTACCTATACCCACTCATGGTGTCCCCCAACGTTTTATGTCCATCACCATCTCTGTCTATCTTGTATGTTCTGTATGTCTGTGCCTGCTTCTTCACCTACCCTACCTACTTGACTTTCAAATTCCTAAGTCCCTTCCCAAACATTCCTCTCTCTTTGAAAGTAAGAAATAAATAAAAAATGGGCACCTGTCCCATAAAAAATAAAGTCCCATCCATAGCTCTGCAGTTCACCCATGCACCTTCTTGATACACTTAGTTTTGTACAACTTGCTCTACAACATTATTCTGTTGTTGTCACCTACCCTTGGTGTGGTGACAGTCCAAAGTCATCAAATTCTGTCTACACTTCTACATTTATGTTATGGCGATATGGATAGGTATAGTTCAATTCCACTACCTGCCTGTCAATTCATCTGTGTCCTCCCCTCTGTTTGCCCCTCCCCTTTTCATCACTCTCCTACCAACTCCTTTTTCACATGTTTAATCTGGTCAAAAATAGAATCAGACAAAACACGCATAGCCAGAGATGGCTCATAAGAAACCCTTCACATTTGTCCTCAGCATTTGCATGGAGCTTGGCATTGCACAACAATACCAAGTGATAGTGAATGGCAATAACGGGTCAGTTGTTGCCATCACCCATAGTTGTTTGGTTATTCTCGCATAAAGGTGCTTAAACATGCTCTGGTATCAGCATACAGAGTAAAGGCAGAATAAAGACAATACTTGGTAACAGTTACTTTAACAGCTCCTTGACTACTAGATGTAACAAAGTGCACCTTCCTTTGTGGGGTGATGACATAGATCACGTATCTGAAGATTGATATTTGGCCATAACATCAAGTTGATTCCAGATGTATGCCACTTTATTTCTTAATGTGATGTTATACTTCAAGGGTTATGTTTCATGACATACATCTTAATGTTGATCCAGTTATGACCTTTAATTAACAGTTCTTGAATAATGCTGCAAAAAAGCATTTGCAAACACATCCATGATCATAAAGAAGAATTATTAAACCACCTTTATTCTACTCATGCCTGAATCATGTTTTACCTGTCCTACAGCTTCTTGATCCCCAGAGCCTTCAGTTAATGATACAGAGCATGACATATGAATACTGAGGACACACCATAGAGATGTGCATTAAAAACCCATAACACCAACCTTTGATATGTGTCTGTCCATCTGTCTCTGTCTTTACCCCTTCTCTCTTACTCCTTTCTACTGTTGATTATTCATTAGATTCATGGATATAAATTTCATTTCATGGCATTTTCTTACTGTCATTACTTTGCAGAAGATGAATAACTACATCTTCCATTGACCGAATAGGTTATCACTGTCCCTTCAGTGGTGTGATTTTTGACACCTGTGAAGTTGAATTTCCTTTGGGGGTATTTAGATGATGACCAAGCCCATAAGCTTTGTCCTTCATCTTGACAATGGTTTGAATCTAGCATTAGGGGAAACTCTTATTGCCTGTGTCTATAACTGTATTTTCTGTGAATGTGATGCATATGTATTAATCTCACCTCATTCTGTTTTACCAGTTGTTGTTCTTAGCATTTGTATGAGGTCTGGCAGTGAGCAAGTGTAGTATGTGGTGCTAAATGGCATTTTAAATCTTATTGAAAAATGTAGTGAGTTTTTGTCTTACATCACATTGCTACAGTTAGCGTAGCACAAATACCAATACATCCACTGCGCTATAGTAAAACAGAGTTAGGGTGATACACTGTGGTACACTTACTCTTCCATACGTATCATGTGCTGGATATCATGTAATGTGTAACGGAGGATACAACTGATATATGTTAAGGAATAATGCTGCCTACCTAATACTTTTATTGAACATGTTGTGGGTGTGTCTTACAACATGTGATTGAGAATCAGCACAGCATGAGTTCCTCTGTGGTTTGCTAAGATAATCAACCCGTCTGTAAAGTTTTATTTCTGCTGCCAAAGGATTGAATCCTGACATACAGTATACAGTAATGTAATTTTTCTCCATATTAATGTTACTTGTGTGTGTGCTACATCTGTTATCAACAAAACGCCATCCTCATGTCAACATCATGTTTTCAATCACAGCCACAACATTTTTCTCTGCTCCTTATTTGTTCATGTGTCTCAAATGCAGTCAGACGTCTGTGGTTCATACTTATAATACACGTTCATGTAGTGTTCATCAGTAGATGGGCAAGGAGTTCAAATACAGGAATGATGGTCTTCTGTGAGTGTCCATTTCTTCTTCTTACTACGCAGAGCATGCTGCAAATACATACATGGTGTATATCTATACAGTGTGCTTGTGCTGTCCAACCACTTTATAGTGGAAAGATCAAGATAATACACAATGGTGATGTTATCCATTGAAATGTGCAGTGTCACAGCTGTAAAATAAATGTCAAACTATGGTTGTATTCATTAGCTTGAGATGTTAGGTATACACATCAAATCCCAATGTCACTGCTTACGATCAGTGTACAGGTGGTTAGTAGTGTTGTCATCCACATGTGCTATGTTCACGTGCAGATGTTGTTACAAGAATTTATTCTAAATTTCCTTTTGAAAGGCTGTATTGAAGACTGATAGTGTCATTTGAATACATTGTCCTTCCATAACAGTGAGATGCCTCCTCCGGACAGAGAATATGATATAATTTAAGTTTGCCTAAGTAAGGCATGTGTGCCAATACGGGATTATTTCCACATTGTGCAGAAACAGAGAAACCTTCCCTGACCAAGGAGCATTGATACAGGACTGATCACAATTGTGTGCACATGAGCATACTCATTTAATTGCCATCAGTCTGTACTGCGGTGATGGTGCTGTGGTAGCATTGTCGCCTCACAGTAAGACGTTGTTTGATTCTCAGCTAGAGCATCTTCTGTGTGGAGACATGCGTGAATGGGCGTACCTTCGTTGAAGGTTGTGCGTCAGGGCCGGCAACTCAGCATGTAAAAATCTACTGCCAATCATTAGCGGACTGGAGTTCCGCTGTGGCGACCCCTAACCAGGAAAAGATGAAAGACACAACAAGTCTGACATGCTAATGTGACATACATTATCAGGGATCCTTTCTTAGTTAAATTAATTTCAGTGTCTGTGACAATATCCATTGCTAACTCCTGTGGCAGATGGCAACAATACACAGTTGTGTGGAGTACATTGCATCATAGTATAATATGGGAATCTATTCTTATCTGTTGGCACAATAAATGTGTCAGGCAGCAGGCATAACACAAGGGTATTACGTTTGTATGTCATACTCTGCTCCCACATTTGTAACAGCAGCCACACCTATATATGGGATGCATGACCATTAGAATATTAAAGTGCATAATTCCTTTCAAGGGTGGTCCTTCTCCTACATGTATTGTGCCTAGTTCTGTGGCACACGCAGTTAATACACATTTCAGTAGTAACACTGATGGAATGGGTTAGATTCTTGCAAAAAGAGATTATAGTTTCTGAGCCATTCATATTTTCCAAAATGTTATATTGAAAAATGCATGCTGCGCAAATGTCCCATAATATAGGCACTGTTTTTGTTAAATTTTGTCTCAACTCAGCATTTTAATGACATTCATATCTCATGTAAGCCTTTCTGCTACAATATTAATTTGTGTAATTGTCACATATTATAATATCTTTTCTACTTTTATTTATCTATATATACTCAGGAAGTGTGACCACCATTAATTCTTATGACATACATATTGCACAATGTTATTATTAAAAAACTGTTTTTGTGATATAAGCACCTTTAAATCAATTATCTTATTACAATTTGAACATTTACCTTCCTGTCTTACATATTTCTGTATACATCTGTTTGATTTCTGTACATGTTGTCCTCAGTACATTTTCCTGCCTGGTAACCCACTTATTGTAGTTACCCTTGCCATTTACCCTCCCCTCTTACCTATTTCTATATTCATATGTTTCATTTATGTATTTATATTATGATACAATGAACCTACTATATATTTATGTGCACATTGCACTCAGTAAACTTTCCATAACTGGTACAGCTTGCATTATTTGCTCTACATAGCTATTTCTGCTTTCCACGCAAACACGCTTAACAGGTTTATACACAGGTCAGTTTATTTGTTTACTGTGTGCTCATGCTGCTCAACACATTTTTGTGGCCGACAACACTGCTGCTAGCCATAAAAATGTGCTTGTATTCATGTTAGCATGATGAGCAGTAAGCATATGCAATTAGCACTGCTGCTCATTTCAGTAACAAGTAAACAATGTGTAAGCCTCAACTGAAGCCTACATGATTTGTCATGAATCCTGGGGAGGATGTTATCAGTTCTCATTTATTTTTCATTATAATGGGTTTGATAACTTATTGTCAGCATGTCAGGAAATGTTCCATCCATGTCTCTAACATGACCAGCAGCCAGCACCACGAAGAGCTCTATTCAGTTTATAAAGAATGAACTCTTCCACCGAGAAAGCATATTCTTTGCAAGCACCTTACTTTCCAGAAGTTACCACTGGCTTACTTCAGGTAAGCCATATCAATAAATATTAATCCATACTTGTGAAATAGCAACTCTGACAAGTTGAGAAACAAGAGACACACACACACATATATATATATATATATATATATATATACACACACACACACACACACACACACACACACACACACACACACACACACACACACACACACATACACACACACACACTGCTGACAATTTTATTTCACTCCAGCGAGCCACTCAAAGAGTCAATTTGTGCATTTATGTGAGAATTATTTTGCCAGTTTATTTGTTTGAATGAGACAAAGGTGAAGTCAAAGAGGGATGTGTCATTTGTGTTGTATGGACTGGATTTTTCCATATCTAATAGTGTCTAAAGGAATGCATGCAGCTGGCCTTCAGTATATTATCTATGCCTGTGCTAGCCACATAAACATGGCCACTACAAGAAACACCCCCATGTGTACCTAGTCTACACCAGTGGTTATTACACTCTGGGTGTTCCCAGAAACATACTCCTGATCCCTTCCCCTGACGAGAGCCTTAGTTTTTATTTTATTTAATTCACATTTGTTTATCAGGGTACAGCACTGATCAAGCATGATTAATTGCCACCCCAGCCTGGGTTGTAGTGAAAGTAGAAACAGAGTAAAATTACAACAATACAAAGAGAAAATATAATGCAAACGCGAGATATCCAATGGTACAGCAATGAATTTTAGAACAGTATACATAAATTCTCTTTAATAGCAATGTATCTTATCAAAGAACTGTAATATAATCAGATGTGAAGCAAATTGGGGAGGGGTAAATATGTCAAAGGTTAATACGGATGAAGAATTATATTTATATACATATATATATATATATATATATATATATATATATATATATATATATATATATTTACAAGGTGTCTGTTGTATCATGCACTGCTGAGGGACAGAGAGGTGTCAGTATAAAAGATAATAAGCAGATACAATAGAAGATTTAATTAGCTATGTAACATGACTTGTTTCATTACAGTTATATTCAAATTTCACTTGCAGAAATTGAGTTGGCACTAGAAGTTAGGGTATTTTGGCAATTCAGTTATATGTTCAGGAATGGATTGCAATAGTTTGGGAGGCTAGATTTGAGAAGCTGTGGACAGTGCAGTGAAGTTCAGAGATGGCTGCTAGGAGTGTTGGTACTATTTTAGCAGGGCTTCTGATGTTGTGGCATGGAGTGTTTCTGATCTGTTTTGTGATGGGAAATAATCTGGTGTCTTGGTTAAGTAATTTGAAGAGTACAGAGCTTAAGATGAGGCTTGTTCTGCTTTCTAAAGGTAGCCATTTGGCTTTTGATAGGGTCACACAGAGATGTATGTGGAGAGTTGGTGGCTGCAGATCAGTTAAAGTACAGATGCATTTTTGCGTAAGGTTGTGACAAGCTGTAAACAATAATCCAGCTGGGTGAGGTTTGGTGGTTGGGGGGGTTAGAGTGTGCCCAGAATTTCCCTCATCATTCAGTACAAAAATAAAATGCTATACAAATGTGACATCTCCAGTGGTACAGCAATGAATTTTAGAACAGTATACATAAGTTCACTATGACAGTAATGTATTTTATCAAAGAACTGTGATGTCAGCTACAACAGGTGCTCGAACCAATATTCAAATGGAAGTCACGTGGGTTATAGGTTTTCAGGATGAAACTCGGCTATTGGCCTGGAGGCCCATATAAGCCTAGCCAAGAATTTTGCCCATGTTCCCACAAAGTCAGCACCTGTTTCCCTGTCTAGCAGGGACAGAGATGGGATCAAAGGGGTGTTTTTTTCTGTTTCCCATCCAGTCATCCAGTTTCCTCTTAAAGAGGGCTACTGACATGGAGAGGGAATCTATTCCACAGATGGGGGACTCTTTGTGACACAAATCTATCCTGCCAATCAGTTCTGTTAATGTCACAGACCAGGTTGAGGCCTTGCATGCAGGTTGCATGAGTGGAGTTTGAGTTATGGATATGCAGCAACTCCATCAAGGCTGTGTCTGAGATGGCCTTGTATGCCAGACACAGGACACCTCTAAAAAGTCTGTACAAAACTGAATAGAAGGACAGGGCTTTCAGCCTATCTGTATAGGATTGGTGTTTGAGACTCTGAATTTTAATGGTCATTAACCACTAAGGACTCTCCAACTGTTGCATGTGCTTTGCAAGGTACATGCCAAAGGGGGCATTGTACTCGATAATGGGTCTGATAGGGCAGGAGTACTGGGATGTTATGACCTCCATGTTCCTGGATGAAATACCCTTATTTATGAGACTGGCCATGTAGAAAGCCTTCTGTACAACTGAGGCAATGTGGTGGTCAAACATCAGGTTGCTATCAGCCTGGGTGCCCAAGTCCCTCACAGTGGATTGCATGCTTAGTACATTGTTATTAATGTGATAATTAGTGGAGACACAATTTTCCCCAAAGGGATAATGATGCATTTCTTGGCATTCAGTTTGAGGCCATGCTTCTGGCACCAGTCATTAGTTTGGATAAGGCACTATTGGAGGATGTTCACATCATTAGGGTAATTTAAGACAGCACCTAGCTTGTAGTCATTTGCAGACTTGGTCAGCCACAGACCACTTGTTTTGGCTTGCACCTCAAAAAAGTATATCTCAAACAGTAGAGACCCAAAGACCAATGCTTGAGGTACACTGCTCATTATGGATATACTACTATAGGTGTGTTCCCCAATTTTGACTGAGTGGGTTCTGTCTGTAAGCCAGTTAGCTACCCATCTGGTAACATATAGGTTGGTGCCTAGCTGGGAGAGTTTGTCTATTATACCTGAGTGGGGAATAGTGTCGAAGGCTTTGGCTAGGTCAAGGTAGGAGGCGTGCACTGTCTTACCCTCGTCCATGGCTTTGGTGACTGTTTTGAAGAAGTCAACCAAGTTTAACAGGCATGATCTCCCTTTGACAAAACCAAACTGTATGTGGTCATACATTTGGAGGTTGCAAATGTCCTTGTTTATAAGGGCCATGATAACGTGTTCCATGGCCTTGCAGATCAGGCTAGTTAGGCTGATGGGCTTATAATTATCTGGGTCAGTAGATGCTCCAGCTTTGTGTAGAGGGATGACAATGGCTGTCCTCCATTAGGCTGGGATGAAGCTGATGCTCAGGTTTTGGTTGAATAGGATGCCTAATGGAGATGAGAGCTCATACGTGAGTTCATGTAGGACACAGACAGGGATGTTGTCATGTCCCATGGAGATTGTATTTTTTGCCTTTGAGAGGGCATAAAATACCAGCTCCCTGGTGATGAGGGGAGGGGTCAGGTGCTGGGGATGTCCTGGTTTACTGATGAGGAAGACGGGGGGGGGGGGTGACGTTTTCACTGATCTTGTCTGACAGCAGATTAGCTATGGCTATGGCGTTTGTGTATGAGGTGTTGTTGACCACCATTTCAGAGCAGATTTAGGTGTTACATTTGAGATTGTGGATGTATGTGAAGGCCTTGTGATTGTATTTAGTGGATGTGGCCAATTTGGACTCAAAGTTAGCCTTAGAAGATTTCATCAGTGACCTTATCTGCTTCTTCAGGCAGAGAAGAGATTGCTTCCCGCTTGGCACTTGCTCCTTCTTGGCCCTAAACAGCATTTTTTTCCTTGTATTTTATATAGTTTTATTACTGCTGTCCACCAGACATGTTTAGTCTTCCTTGAGGAGGATGATTTGGCCCTGTCAGGTATTGCTGAGTCCATACAGCTATTGTAGGTTCTCATGTAGTTTTTTGGTGTAGGCTTGGGCATTAGTGCTAGTTCCAACTGAAGGGATGGTGTTTGTGAAGCTGCTTATACCTGTTCTCAGGAGATTGTAGTCAGCTTTGGAAGAGTTTTTTTGTTTGATCCTGACAAGGGGGAGGGGGGTCAGGCCATACCTCTCAACTGTACAGATTTTCGCAGAATGTCCAGATTTTTGCCTCATATTTTTGGTCCATTTTTCAGGAAATTGTGGTTTTCTGGCAGATTAGTGGGAAATCATTAAAGACTGAAGTTAAAAAATAATAAAAGACATTTGAGTTTCAGATTTTATACCCTTCAGAAAATTCAGGCTAATGCAAAGCTTGTTATTCTATCAACTTTCTAAATTTGTAAGAGCAATATTTAAAAATTGTCCCTATTTTTGGCCCTTTGTCCCACTTTTATTTATGGGTTTTGTCCAGATTTTTTGCTCTAAGAGGTGGAGAGATATAGCTCAGGGTAGATGGTGACTTTGAAAGTGATCACATTATGGCTGGATCTTACCAAGGATGATGACACTGTAGGGGTGCTACAGTGGCTACTCATGTTGGTGAGTACCAGGTCCTGGAGATTTTCACCTCTAATGGGGGTGTTAACCAGCTGATCCACTGCACTGGCATTGACCAACTCGAGGAATTTCTGGGTGTTCATGTTTGGACTAGAATAGATCTACCACTCTATGGCTGGGTAGATAAAGTCATCCAGGATCAGGGTAGAGAGTTGAATCTTGATGGATTCTAGAAAGTCCAGACAGGTGGAGTGGGTGTCCTGAGTCATGGTTGAGGGTTTGTAGCTAGCTGTGATTTGAATAGGTGTTTTGTCAACAGTTAACTGCACTTGATACTCTGGAAAATATTAGGGTACAACCTAACACCCTAATAATGGATGATTTCAACTACCCCACCATTAACTGGGAAAACTACTCATTTACCAACTTTTGTGCTCAACGTTTTCTGGAATTCATAAATTCCAGTGCCATGGATCAACTTATCCACACCCCCAGCAGGGGCAGGAATATCCTAGACCTGGTCATTACCAACATGGGCAACTGGTATTCCACACCAGAGGTCAACTCCTTGTTGGTCAAATCTGACCACAAGCTAATCACCCTAGACATCCACATCCCGCCCCCACCCCTATTAGGGAAACCACAGTAAAACATTTCTCCAAAGCCAACTTCACACTTCTTAAGACAGAAGTGGCAAACTTCACGACACCCATGCTGACGGACAATAGAGGTACGACTGCTGAATCCTACACAAATGCACTTTATAAGCACTTACACGAGTGCGTGGATCGTGTAAACCCTAACAGAACCAAGATGCTATCCTCCAAAAAAAGGAAGTCAATCTGGTGGTCCCCTGCCATAAACAAACTCTAAAACAGAAGAAAGAAACTGCTGCAAAAAAGAGTAAAATCTCATGATTGGAGGAACTCCCTGGTCAGCCTCAGTAAGAAGCTGAGATCCCTCATAAAATCCTCCAAAGCTAGTTACAAAAACAAAATTTCCATTGATTCTAAAGACAACCACAATGCATTCTATAGCTATGTCAAGAATCTCAATGGCAATACTCAGATCTGCTCTGAGTTACAGCACAATGGCACTAAATATACAGAACCAACTGATATTGCCAACATCCTGGCAGATAGGTTCAGTGCTAACTTTAACCCCCTCTCATCCCCTAAATGGCCCATCTCTATACCGGAAGAATACAAAGTTTCTGTAATCACAGCTGCACAGGTAAAGAACACACTCTCCAAAGCCAAGAACACAGCATCCATGGGACCTGTCAACATCCCAGGCTGCTTTCTACATGAACTACAGAATGAACTGGCACCCCACCTAAGTGCCATGTTCAGTTATAGCCTCACCTCAGGCTTTGTGTCCACTGAATGGCGCACAGTGATGGTTATCCCACTCCACAAAGGGGGAGCAACCACGGACCCCAGGAACTACCACCCTATTAGCCTGATGAGCCTGGTCTGCAAGGCTATGGAACGTATCATCAATGAACTTATAAACAATGACATTGGTAATCTCCAAACTCTGGACCCTACTCAGTTCGGGTTTGTAAAAGGCAGATTATGTCTCCTAAATCTGATAGACTTCTTTGAAGCGGTCACCAAAGCCATAGATGAGGGTAAGGTGGTTCACACAGCTTATCTAGATCTCTTCAAGGCTTTCAATACCATCCCCCACTCTGGAATTATAGATAAACTCATTAACTAGGTATAAATCCCTATGTCACAAGATGGGCTGCCAACTGGTTCACTGACAGAACCCACACTGTGAAAGTAGCAGATTCCAAATCTAACTTCAGACCAGTGACAAGTCGAGGACCACACGGTTCAGTCCTGGGTCCTCTCCTGTTTAGTATCTACTTCTCTGAAGTACAGGCTAACACAGAAGGCCTTTGGCTAATGAAGTTCGCAGATGACTGCAAACTAGGAGCCATAATCAAAACTCCTAATGATGTGGACATCCTACAAAAGGACCTCAATGAGACAGATGTCTGTTGTCAAAGTCATGACCTCAAGCTCAATGCCAAAAAGTGCATTGTCATCCCTTTTGGTAAAAACTCTGTACCCATGAACTACCACATAGGTGGTAGTCTACTTAACACCGAAAGTGTGATAAGAGACCATGGGACACAGATGGACAGTAGTCTCTCCTTTGATAATCACATTGCCACAGTAGTCAGGAAATCCTTCTATGTGGTACACCTCATCACAAAATGTTTCTCATCCAGGAAAAAAAGAGGTCATTGTTCCCCTCTACTCGCCACTTATTAGACCGATTATAGAGTACAACGCCCCTTTCGGTATGTACCTCACAAGACATCTACAACTGGAAAGGCCACAGAAATACCTCACAAAGAGGATTACTGGCCTCAAACAGATGTCCTACGCAGACCGTCTCAAAAAAACTCCAGCTTTACTTCATCGCATATCGCCTACTCGGAGGCGATCTCTGCCTAACATACAAAGCTATGTCAAACCCAGAACTGTTGGACATGCTCCACTTAAAGAAATCCCAATCCCTCTGAGCTACACACTCTAGGGACCTAAATCTTGTCACCACAATAAACAGAACATGCTGGAGGGATAGATTCCTGTCCCAGAGACTTCCCATACTCTGGAACAAACTACCTATCCATATCAAACAAGCTCCTCATTAGCACTCTTCAAGAAAAATCTTAATGATTGGACGGGAGATATGAAATTCACCCCAGGGATCACTTTTGTGGCTCTGCTCGACAGGGGCACAGGAAAATAATTTTCTTGTATGGCGAAAGCCAGGGTACCTTTTGGCTAGGCTTATATAGGCCCTAGGGCCAGTAGCCTAGTACCTACCTATGAACCTATGGAGTGTCTCCTGTGTGTCATACTGTTTGACCAGCCTGAAGGTGTGTATGTCTTTGAAAACTATTGAAACTCCACTTCCTTTGGCTTTGTAGGCCTCTGTCTGGGGTCTGAAAGTATTGTAGGATGAGTAACCTGATAAGGCTGGGGTGCTCTCTGCAGCTTTAAACTAGGTTTCAGTGACTGCACAAATGTCAGCATCCTCCAGGGTGAGGAATGCTTGTAATACGTGCAGTTTCATGCTAAGACTCCTTGTGTTTAATAACATGACCTTTAAATTTTGTTTAGAAGAATTTTTCATGTTGGTAATTTTGTGTTCATGATTTGCCTAAAATATGCACTATGGGGGTGGCAAGAGCCTTTGCCAGAAGCCTGAAGCCCAGGGGAGACAGATGAAGGCCATCTCTGGCAAAGCATAGTGGTTTGTCAGTCATGTCCTCCCAGGCTGTAAGGTACTGGATCCCTTTGGAATGACACCAAGATATAGTCTAGTCTTTATCCTTCATTACAGCATAGTTGGCAGAGTAATTGATTTATATGGTCATTCAATCTGTTCAATTCTCCCAGTTAAGGACACAGTGGGGTTCACTGTTCCCTTAAACGATTTCATTAAAATATATGTCCTAACCCTGCTTGCAGTTAATTACTTTGTCTTCCAACTAAGATGAACCCTATTTCTAAGCTGGGATATACTGCCTAGAATTTGAGTATCTCTGAGCTATATTATACATGAGCATACTTATCCCCAGAATATCAAAATTGTTAAGCACTTCACCTCTTCCAAAATTCATTACAACAAAGAAAAAATTAATTCAAATATTTTTTCTTTTGGAAAATGAAGTCAGCAGCATCTCACCCTATCCTCTTTTAGTGATATGCATTAAAACTCTCAAGCTTTAAATATCAGTACTTAGTTTTACATAAAGAAACAAAATTTAAAATAACTGAAAATGCTCATAGGTTAGTACTAGGCTAACTGCTCATGTGGGACATTTTAGATGTAGTCAATTGCCCCATGTGATCCCCTAAACCTTGTGTTTGTGAGGTGAACATGCTAACCATTATTCCATCCCCTCTCCTCAAATAATCCACTTGTATTAAGATTATGTCACCCAAGATGGGCCTCAAACCCACAATTCCTGGATTAGGAGGCCAATGTCTTAGCCATTAGGCTACTGGGAACTAACAAATGCTTCCTCTGCATGGGTCCAGACTGCTGACACCAGGATACAGACTCTTTCTCATCTAACTACATGCACACATCAGTTGGCTGCAGTTAGAGTAAAATCCAACCTAATTAGTTACACAAGCTAGAAAATTCACAGCCATAGCACAAGTCAATCATAAGTAGGTTGCAGAATTTTTAACATCTGCATGCCTTAATAAAATGAAACAAGAAAAGCAATGCAAATCCAGAAAAATATGAAGTACAAAGTGCAAATATAGCATTGTACAGTTTTTATAACACCACACCCTAAAACAAAGGAAATGGAAACTACATATGAATGTATGAGTAAAGTACCAATCCCTACGGGACTTTGCTTGTGACTGGCCTCTTTTTAGAAGTGGACTCCCCAATTCTAACTTCCTGGGTTCTGTCAAATTAGAAAATGCTAAGCTATTATACCACAGCTGTATGACCCTATTAGCACCAAACTGTATGTTACTGAACTTATACTTAAAATGATTGTGTAAACTTTACATTATAGGTTCATAGGTTCATAGGTCCTTAGGTGTTCACTAGGCTAACAACCACAATGACCTGTTTAAGCCTAGCCATGCATTCCAAATCTCTGACAAGTTCTGGTATCCTCTATAAGTATACGCAGGGGCTTGGGAGGTGAAACATTTACAAGCAGGGTCCTCGGAGATGAACTACTTATAAACAGTCTGTGTCCATTAGAGACATAAGTACCAAATCAGGAATTAATTTCCTGTTACCCATCCAGCTGTCTGAGTTACACTTGAATTGGGTTAGGGAGGGACTCTGCTTCACATAGATGGGGAGCATGTTCCAGAGAAGGAGTAGTCTCTGGAATAAATACCTGCCTCTCCAGGCAAGGTTTAAGTCTTTAGAATGGGTAATTCTGGTGCTGCTTATTTTGCGGATATGCAGGAGTTCCATCAGTGTGGGGTTTGTCAATGCCTTGTATGCCATGTATAGATCTCCCCTCAACAGCTTGTATGAGACAGAATGCAGGGATAGGGCCTTGAGGCAGTCTGCATAGGACATGTTACATGCGCCCTGTATTCTTTTAGGGAGGAACCTCTGTGAATGTTCCAGTTGTTGTATATGCTTGCTTTAGGTACATAAGAAAAGGGGCATTGTATTCGACAGGTCTGATGAATGACAAATACAGTGGAATAATGGTTTCCTTGGACCTAGATGAAATAACTCTGTTTATAAGTTGCACAACATAGAATCCTTTACACAAAACCATAGACATGTGATAGTGAGAGGCTAGATTATTTTCTGTGCATGTCCCCAAGTCCCTCAGTACTGGGTCAACTATTAAGGGTATGTTTTCAATATGATAGTTACCAGGGGTGGATGACTTCCAGAAGGAGACTATTATGCATTTCTTGACACTTAGTTTTAGTCCATGACTCTGACACCAGTTGTTTTTCTGTGCCAGTCTTTCCTGGATAACATTTGTGTTTGATGGGTGATTCAATGACAGCTCTTAGTTTGAATCATCAGCAAATTTAGTCAGCCAGAGGCCATTGACACTGGTCTTGACTTCAGAGAAGTAAATGCCAAAAAGGAGTGTTCCCAGGACCGATCCCTGAGGGACCTCACTTGTGACTGGCCACTTTGTAGAGGTGGATTCACCAGTTGTAACTTCCTGAGTCCTGTCTATGAGCCAGCTGGATATCCACTGGGTGACATAAGGGTTTGTACCTGACCTCATAAGTTTGTTAACAATGCCTGAGTATTGTGTCAAATGCCTTAGTCAGGTCAAGGTAGGTAATGCAAACCATTTTGCCCTCATCCATTGCTTTGGAGACCTTCTCAAAGAGGGTCTATATCAAAACCGCAAAACCTCACATATGCGAATACGGAAATGTCAACACATATTAAGTGGACCGCGAAAACACTGAATGTCCTGAACCATGGAATTCAAAATGTCGAATCGGCATAGTTGGCCAACCCCACCACCCACTATGTACTACCTACCCAAACAAAATAAATAATCCACATACATACACTTAACAAAACCCTACTTGTAACCCTAAACTAAAGCTCACATATAGTACTATGTATGCACTTACCTTAACCAGCACTCTAACCCTAAGGTCCATAACTATTGCACAACTACGTTAAGGAGCTATACTCAAACAAAATAAATAATCCACATACATACACTTAACAAAACCCTGCTTCTAACCCTAAACTAAAGCTTACATATATTACTATGCATGCACTTACCTTAACCCGCACCCTAAGGTCCGTAACTATTGCACACTTACCTTAAGGAGCTACACCGGAAAAGGGCCAACTATGACAATTCGACATTTCGAATTTTGCACTTTGGGATGGTCGGTGTTTTCATGGTTCGCTCAATATGTGTTGACATTTCCATATTTGCGCAATTGTGGTTTCCCAGTTGTAATAGGTAATCCTCAAATAAATCCACCAGATTGAATAGGCATGACCTGCCCTTAATGAAACCAAACTGGGCTGAGTCCAGTGACTGGAGGTTTTCTATGTCATTACTGATCATTTCCATGATAATTCTTTTCACGACCTTACAAATGAGATGAGTGAGACTTATGGGCCTATAGTTTCCAGGGTCTGTAGATGGGCCACCTTTGTGCAGAAGGATGACTGTTGCTGTTCTCCATTTATAAGGCATGATGCCTGTTTCAAAGCTATAGGTCATGTTTCATACTATATAGAAGGAATCCTGGGATATTTTCTGGGCCCACTGATACAGTAGTCTTGGCCTTAGAGAGAACATTAAGGACATGTTCCCTAAGTGATAGCCGAGGGAGCAATATGTGATGGTATTTCCTGATGGAAGGTTGAAGAGGAGAGATGGGTAAAAGTTGGACTGAATTTGTTGGTCAGTAGGTTTGCTACAACTTTGGTTCAGTATAGGTGGTTCCATTTACAATGAACTCTGCATATAATTGTGTATCGCCTTTGAGGTTGCAGACATAGCTAAAGCATGCCTTGTGGTTGTCCTTGGCCTGGGAGGCCAAATTTACCTCAGATTTGACTTTGGTAGACTATATTTGTCCTCTGAGTTGTTTGTTTAGTTTGATGAGAGTTCTTTTATCCTGCTGGGTGCTGCACCTCCTAATTTTTGCCATGATTGTCTTCCTTCTGTTACACAACCTACTGGTGTTGTGATTCCACCAGGGTGGCTTGTTTTATGAGCTAGTGCTGTACTTCTTCCTGATGGGTAGAAAGGCAGCTATTAACACATTTGTATAGGGTTTCTGTGAACGGTTTTGCATAGGCAGCAGTGTTCTCAGGGTATGGGGGGGGGGGGGGTTGAGATTTTGCCAGGCTATCACTTAATAGTAGGAAGTTAGCCTTAGAGTAGTTCCTGAATATTCGAGGATTAGCTGGGTTTCCAGGTTTTATTTTTACTTCAAAGGAGACCATTTTGTGGTCTGACCTTACCAGAGAAGACATTACACTAGGGTGTGTCAACACTCTCCTGTATTAGTGAGGACCAGATCCAATGTGGTTATACTCGTGGTTGGTGTACTGACAATCTGGTCCAGGGCGTTTGTGTTTACAAAATTCAGAAATCTCTGTGCCTGTACATTTGGTGTAGTATATAACTGTTCTTCATGCATGCGGCTATAGTTTATGAAAAAGACAGTTCTCTGATGATGCGTTATCAGATGGAAAACAGTTTTGCTGTTCTGTCACCACAATAACCACTAGAGGTTAGATGTGTTCTATCTCTGATGTATACTGACTTTGGTATTTATGTGAGATATTACCCATCTACCTTTCTTAGAATATACAAACAAGATGGAAACCAGTGCAACTCTCACGCCAAAATGTGACTCCTACCTCAGTTACACCTGACAAAGCCCTCTAAGCCCCTCCCTACCCTTACCTCATTTCCTCCTAAACATCCCTCCATTCCATTTAACCCTATCCTCCCCTTATTCTCTCAATTCCTGCTAATCTATGTATCTAGCCCCACTTGAAGATGTCCCAGGACAAAATGGTCTGTTCCAAACCTCATTTGTCATGGTCCACTTCAATAAACACACAACACTGAATGACATTTGACGACCTTTATTAAACTTCCATAAATATGCTTGTTAACCAAGAGTTATAAATTTCAACCAAAACATGGCACAGGTGATAATAACATCCATGGAAAAAAACATAAAATAACCATACGGGCAGCGTAACCACTCACCCTTGAATAAGCAGCGTCCCCCACTTGCTCACTTATCTTTGAACTAACAAGGCATCATTACCCCGCTCACCTTCAATTTATTGAATTACACCACCATCCAAATAAGCAGCTCTGCTTGCTTATTAACTTATCCAACAGAGCAATCGCTCACATTCCTTCCCAACTTATTGAATTGCACATCCAACACCAGAGGGGAACAGAAGAGGGCAAGCCTTCTCCTCTTCTTCACCCACCAGCCTGACCAGGCTGTTCCCCCTCTCACCATAAACCCCATAAGGTCAAACATCATTTGGTGTACTCACTCTTGGCAAGCCAACTATATCCGGGCCATCTGAACAACAAACCCTGAGCCCACTGCCACTTGAAGCCATGCAGTGACAATTACACACCCTCACATCAGATCGCAATCCCATTTCACTGCCCAAAGAAGCAATATCCACATAACCGTTTTCCAAATTCCATTTAATAAATATCAAAATAGCCAGCTACTCAAATGACTGAAACAACCACTGATCCCTTCCTTATGCTAATGGAAAAACCATAAACTCCTAGCCCAGCATAACCACTACATATGAACTAAATAATCCGTACCTCATGACCAATGGAAGCCTCAGGAGGATTCAAAAGACATTACTAGCCAACTGGAAAGGCAAACCCTAAACTCACCACCACTAAAACTATGCATAGGCAACTGCTTACTTTCCTACCACCTTGCATCCCCACGTTTACCACCAAAAATGAATGTAATCCCCAAATGATGTGGATACTCTACAAAAGGGCCTTAAAGAACCAGATGCTTGGTACCAGAGCCATGGGCTCAAACTCAATGCCAAGAAATGTATAGCTATCCCCTTCGGGAAAAAAACATGTACCCATGAATTACCATATAGGTGGCAGTACACTAAACACTGAAAGTGTGATAAGAGACTTAGGGACACAGGTGGACAGTGGTTTCACCTTCGATAACCACATTGCCACAACAGTCAGGAAATCCTTCTATGTGGCACACCTCATCACTAAGGGCTTTTCATCCAGAAAAAAGGAGGTCATTGTCCCACTGTACTCATCCCTCATTAGACCCATTATAGAATACAACGCCCCGTTTGGTATGTACCTCTCAAGACATCTGCAACCACTGGAAAGGCCACAGAAATGCCTCACTAAAAGAATCACAGGCCTAAAGCAGATGCCCTACGCTGACCGCCTTAAAAAACTCCAGCTATATTCTGTCACATATCGTCTACTCAGAGGCAATCTCTACTTAACATACAAGGCCATGTCAAACCTAGAGTTGTTGGACATGCTACATTTAAAGAAATCCCAATCCCTCAGAGCCACACACTCCAGGGAGCTAAACCTTGTCATCACAATAAACAAAACATGCTGGAGGGATAGGTTCCTGACCCAGAGACCCCACAGACTCTGGAATAGATTGCCCATACATGTGAAGCAGAGTGCCTCTATGGCCCTCTTCAAAAGGAACCTTGACGTTTGGATGGGACAAAGGAAATTCACCCCAGGGATCACGTCAGTCACCCTGCTAGACAGGGGTCCAGGAAAGTAAATAGTGTGGGAAGAAATAGCCAGGGAATTGTTATGGCTAGGCTTGTATAGGCCCTAGGACTGAGAGCCTAGTACCAAGCTATGAGCCTATGAACCTATAATAACCAAATAAAATCCCTTTAATGTCAGCACCATAACAATCCTAACGTCACACAAACTATTTATTACAAACATAAAATGTTTAAGTGGCCTTCATGGCATTTAAGCAACCAACCCATAACCACAACCTTATATAATAATCATCCAAAGCCATCCAGCCATCCCTTTGACTATCCTACACAACCACAGCACCTAAAGTCATTCTCACCTTCGCTGACCTCCAAACCTTGCCAAAATGACCACCTATTACCATAACAAAATGTCACAGAAACTATAATCCCCTGAACTCAAATCTGCAGACCAGTCATCATGGAAAACCCATCTAACAGTATTCAACATCTGTCCCTAGTACCCACTCAACCCAAGCCTACCCATCAACCACTGAAACCAACCAAGTTCATGATCGCCCATTACTATGCTCCTGATTAAGGTGCTAAGTGCTAGAAACATCTAACATCTGCATAACCTTAAACACCCCCAAAGTCAATACCTCCTAAAACCCCTCCTAGGTAAAAACCCTAGCCACTACAAAGAAGTAGGACATGCCAACTGATGTAAAACTCCAAACACATACCTTGCTTAAACCTCACTATCACCCAAGTAAAGAAAGCACCCTGCTCCCAAAATATACCAAAAACATCCTCATGCCTACAATGCTTCAACAAACCCTACCTACATATCCCTCAAGCATAAATGAAATGGTTCTTGTAGTACTCCATCTAAATCCTAACCTAGTATGAATCATTACCAATACCTACCAAGCCCTATAAACCATATCAGCTTTCTATCACAATATCAGATCATGGTCCTTCAATGAACACAGTAACCTGAATATATAACCGTAAATGCACCCTAAAAACTCCACCCAAATCTGACATGCCTAGCTGCGCATCTACCGTGTGAAAATTACCAGAAACCTCATTAGCCGGCGATCCCAAATCCCATCCAACCTCAACTGTTAGCAATTCCACCCCAAAAATACCCTTAATGCTAACTAAAACCTGCTACACCCTCCCCCCAATGCCCATAATTTACCCCAAGCATACCTAACGGCACAGTAATCTCAAACCATACCACTCCTACCAGCCTAAATAAGCCCTTGGAATTATGTCCTAAATAAGTAGAATTACCTGTGTCCTCATTTTGCCATACCCCACACCAGCCACCAGAGTATCCACCACAGCAGAATCCATTACCTTGCAACTCCGCTCCCCTCCGCACTGACCACTGCTCACTCTGCACACTGCTTTTTGTGGCCTCTTTATGCTTCACACTGGCAACCAGACATCCACTGCAACAGCCTTCATCACCTTTCAGGACTCCTTCATTCTGGCCATTGACCGAGGTCCACTATGCACCTGCCACCTACAAAAGAAAGGGAAAAAATGTAAATTTGTGGCACACATGTAACCATTGCTTCTTAATGACCACATTAAGCCCTGCCAGCTTCTCCATTGATTTGCTTTGCTCAACAAGCATCTATAACAGCAATGACTTGAGATGGCTAACAGTGCAATACCACTATCTGACATCTGAAGTCACCAAGGTCCATGCTCCCTGAAGTTCCACAAAAAAAAAAAAAACACTCAAAAGTCTGCAACCTCCACAGTCAAAGTGTGCACTCAAATGCCTGCCTTTGCCTGCACACTCCTGCGTAAGCTCCTGATCATCCCAGTGCTTGCCAAAAACAAAAACATTCCCCTCTCCCTGTTTTTTTTTTAAATAGACAATCTGGGTCCATTTCTCTCCGCCTCAATGCAATAATCTGAGAGAGCCTAAAATAATGGGGGAGCAAAGGCCTACAATAGTGACCGATCTTATAATACTGTTCCTATAAACTCAGTAAATTTCTAGCTTAATCGAACTGGTATTATCATGCTCTGCCTGAGAAATATGGAATCCAAAACTGAGATGTATGGCATTATTTAGCCAGAGTGATTTACCAGGCAACCCCACATTATATGAAGAACAGACCGAAATTAAGGCAACATCTGAATATTACATGCAAGCCTGTACTATTTTGAGCTATCGGCTGAGAATAAAGCTCTCACCGACCATTAATTGTGGTTAGTACATGTACAATTACAGTGATTACCTAGCTGATATAGTTTTACCCTCGAAACCACTCCTGCCTTACCTCTTCACCTCTTATAACAAAATTCTGGACAAAACCATAAATAATGGGGAATTAAGGCTCAGACATAGGAACATTCTGTAAATTGCTCTTACAGACTTTGAAAGTAAATAGAACAAGTTTTCCATTAGCATGAATTTTCTGAAGGGTATGAAGTCAGCAACTCAAATGTCTGCCGTTTTCTGATATAAATCTTCAATGATTTGCTGGAAAACTACAATTTTATGAAAAATGAAGCAAAAATATGAAGCAAAATCTGGGCATTCTGTGAAAATCTGTACAAATGAAAGCTACAGCCATCTCGATGCAGTTAACAACCTTCCTCAATACACTTTTAAATTATTTTCCTTTTTCTGTTTCCTGAGTTATTGAGCTGAATATAAATGTCTCACAATTTATGAAACTTTAATATCAGCACCTGAAATATAACTCTTTTACTTGTAATCTGCAAAGAACTATTTATTTTATTTTTTTTATTTTACATTTGTTGACCGGGATAGTGTGACTGGATATATGTCCATTTTCAGCAGAGGCCTGGGGAGAAAAGCTCCAGGTAACATAGACAGAACATAACAGATATGAGTCAAACATATTTACAAAGCCCTCTAGTAGGTAATCACAATATACACAGTGTGTAATAGTATACAAAAACAACAGGTTGCAGCAAGCTATTATGAGCAAGAGATGCATGCAATATTAATTTAAATAAGGTGTTGTGCTTGTAAGCTAATTGGAACTCATGGTACAACCCCATCAGCAAGTTCTTTCCTCTAAACATATTGCATAAAATATAAGAAGCTTACTTAATTAAAAATTTGCACTACAAAAACTAAAACAATCCTCACACACTGCATGTGAAAACGCTGAGTCATCTACTTTGATTTGGTTATCCATTCATGTCTATGTTGGTAACTACAAACATTACGTAGCCGAAATGAAGAGTGCATTAGTGAAACCTAATATCCCTTTAGTCACCCATAAATAAGCACCTATTAGCCCCAGCCTGCTATCAAATGTACCCGGAGCTTCACATATCTATAAACTGAGAAAAGCTGGCACCGCAGTGCAGACATACACATCATATGAAACATGTTCATCTCAACACTAACAGGGCATGCCACCTACCAACAACCTAAATTCAATACAAATACACAGCAAAATAAAATATCCATCAAGACTTAGAACTGTTATCTTTAAAATATATGACCAAACCAGCATGAGCCATGTCACAAAACATTATGATAAGCAAAGTAATGTTTTCAAAGCCCATGATTACGATACATTAAAATAAAAATCCAAACGTACTCTTTCCCCGCCATGAAAGTCATGGAAAAATGCACAAGACAATTAACCAGGAGCACAGAAATAGGCCTGTCTAAAGCACTGCCTGGAGAAATTCTTGGGAGAGAATGAAGGCTACAACAAGGATTATTTGGCGATAATCACTGGAAATGACTGATGTTTCTGAAATTGCAATGCTTTAAAGACTTCACAGACATGCTGTCTCATGTAAGGAATTAAATAGTGCCATGGACAAAGAAAAGTGAAAATTATTTGAGTGCATATGGAATTTTATTAAAACTGACTGTATTGTATGCTTGTTTTCACAGCAGAGCTTTTAACCCCTGGATCTCCACTGAAAAAATGGACTTATGTCCAGCTGGACTTTCACGGTTAACAAATGTAAATCAAAATGTGCTGCTGAGCGAAACGAGACATGCGCAAAACAGCCACTGCAAAATGGCCATGCTTAAAACAATTATTTGAGAAAAGCCCGCAACAAAGTAAGGGCTGCACAGCCACATCCAACAATCCATCACTTGGGCACCCAGAAATTCATCTCTCAAATGTTCACTCCCTAGAAAAAACTCAGTCCCAATGTTGGTATTGCCAAGATAGCCAAAACATGTAACACACTTTCCTTAGTTCTCCAACAAATCATCAGTACCATCCAGAAAATAGCAGCACCCAACCATCCCTTTAACAAAGTGACTAATAGCCTCATCATAAATATGCACCCCCCCTTTTTTTATTATTTTTTTAATATACCCTACAATGAGGCCACATCAATTGAGGCAAAGAAACACACTATAGCAGCACCTGTCAGTTTCAGACTACATCTTTATAATAAAACACCTTTCTAGAAATACCAATTTACCAATGCTTTATCAAAAATCATTGCATTAAAGATTCGCAACTCTTTGGCAAATGTGAAAAATGTTGCCACTTGGGACTCCGCCAATTACTCCAAAACCACTGAAAGCAAAATTGTTCTGGTACCCTCAACATTCACTCCAGTCAGGAAGCACAAATGTTTATTTATTTATTTTTTTTGCTTTTACTATTTGGCCAAGGAAAAGGGGACTGTCACACCGGACAAAGGTCGACTATCAGGGACTGCATCTGCATGAGCCTCTGACTGGCCGGTTCCCCAATGCAGATGCACAGAGCACAACCAAGATGCCAAACAAGCCAACAGCCCACAAAAAGGCCTCTGCTGGCCCAACTACACCTCTCCCAACTGTTGGAGCACCAAAAGATGAAGCTGCCACCATCACAAACACAGTATTTCCCTGTACAAACTGAAAAGGTAGCAACCTTTACAATTGCAAGTCTGTGACCTTAAACCAAGAAGCACCCACTCTGAACTCTTCACTCTGCCAAGAGCTATATTCTACAGCCATCAGCTTTTCCCCAATCTCGCAGCACAAATGGACGAGGAAAATCATCATCAGATACTCCCTTCAGCGAACCCCACACATGGCCTGCATTCCAGAACTCTTTCTCTCCACGACTTTTTACTTCCAGTATAAGTTCCAGATCCCAAGGCTGTCAGCCAACAAACTGCCACAGCCGAAAAATGGAAAAAAACATGAAAAGACTAAATCCCAACCAACACTATACAGCCACACCTGTACCACCTCCCCCTCCCCTCAACAGCCAAAGCTGCTCATAAGTATGTTGCAAGCCTCGTGGCCTGTGAAAACAGCTCAAATGATCCAACTGGTCAACTGAAGGTGCAAACAAAAAAAAAAAAAAATTTTCTGAAGTCAACAACTGCACCCAAAACATTCTATGAAGATAACAACCACATCTACCACACTCATGCTACACACATAACACTACTACTTATATATACTTTAATTCAATCCCCCATAGCAACCACTGTCAATCGCGGCATACCTGGACCCCAGCTACCACAGGTCATCTTGGACGTAAACTCATACTAGCAAGTTCACACCAAAATGTGACTCCTGCCTCAATTACACTTGACAAAACCCTCTAATCTCCTCCCTACCCTTACCTCATTTTCTCCTAAACTTCCCTCCATACCACTTAACCCTATCCTTCCCTTATTCTCTCAATTCCTGATAACCTCTGTATCTACCCCCACTTGAAGATGTCCCAGGACATAATGGTCTGTTCCAAACATCATTTGCTTGTGTGAGTGTGTGTGCATGTTCGTGTGTGTGTGTGTGTGTGTGTGTGTGTGTGTGTGTGTGTGTGTGTGTGTGTGTGTGTGTGTGTGTGTGTGTGTGTGCGCATGCGTGTGTGTGCTGCTACTTTGGAATGTAACCTTTTATATTGTCAGATATTTGGCTGCAGCAGATTGTATGAACAAAATGTAATTAGTTATAGTTAATCCTGCTGTTATTATTGTCAAAGGATCTCTATTAATCATAGCTTTTGTTTACAACGTGGACTACCTGGAAATATTTAAGGATGCAGCACATACTAGCTGGTACTGGATGGTATTCGGCGAGGTACATAAAGAAGAGAAAAAATAAATAAAATAAAAGCTGCTGGAGATATGAATCATTTGTGGGTTCTTTCCCCAAGCAAGACATTATATGTGGACAGGAGAAAGGTTAACGGCATCAGATAAGCAAAGGCACAAAGAGTCTATATCACTTAGTAATGGTAATTAGCCTTACAAATACGGCATGTCTGTGTCTAGCCTCATTATAGTGCCTATAATGTGGGTGTCTGTGTGTGTGCTTGTGTGTGTGTGTGTGTGTGTGTGTGTGTGTGTGTGTGTGTGTGTGTGTGTGTGTGTGTGTGTGTGTGTGTGTTTGTGAATGAGTTGATTTAGTTGGTTAACTAACACGAATATCGACATCCTGAAGGTAAGCTACTCTACATCAGAAACATTGACTATCTAGGACTCTAGGACGCATGCACTGAGGATGCTTCTCGGCATATCTAGATATTACTTCAGAATAATCACTCTGAGTTCACACAATCCCTTGAGAAAGAGAATATTCCCATACCCAAAGTTGACCAAACTGCCTGTCAACCAAACCAACAAAACCCATATATATGTATAGATATATATATATATATATATATATATATATATATATATATATATATATATATATAGGTCTACGTGATAATGCTGAAACTGCAAAACGCCAACAAGGAGAACACCGACACCGGACGATCAACAATGGAGATGATCGACAGTTGAAAATCCTAATGCTGAGAACACCGACATGTTAAGGTAAGTGTGGGGTTAGGGTTATGGGCGGACTAAGTGAGTTAGGGTTAGGGCACGGGTTAGGTGAGTGTGCGATAGTAACAGACTGTAGGGTTAGGGGCGGGTTAAGTGAGTTAGGGTTAGGGCGCAGGTTAGGTGAGTGTACGATAGTGGCGGACCTTAGGGTTAGGGTTTGGGTTAAGGTTAGTGCATAGATAGTTGTGTATGTATGGTTTCGTGTAGGTTTGTAAGGTTTTTGGTGTGCTTGTGTTGTGTGTATGCTTTTTGGACAGGGGATTTGTTTTGTTTGTTGATTGTCAGAATTGTGGTTTGTCGGGCATGTGAAGTATCTTGTTTTTGAACTTTCAGTTTTGTGGTGGTGGTGATTTCGTTGTCAGTGTTTTCACGTGTTGGTGTTATCAGGTAGACCCATATATACATATATTTATGGGTCTACTTGAAAACGCCGACAACGCAGAATGCCAACAACGAGATAACCGACACAAAAACACCGAAAAATTTAAAAAAGTATAAAAACACGAAACTTCACATGTCCGACAAACCAAAATCCCGACAAACAACAAAAAAAATACCTTTCCCAAAAAACACACACACACAACACAAGCACACAAAAAACCTTACAAACCTACACTAAGCCTTATAAACACAACTATCTATGAACTAACCTTAACCCACACCCTAACCCTAAGGTCTGCCACTATTGCACACTTACCTTACCCGCACCCTAACCCTAACTCACTTAATCCGCCCCTAAACCTAAATTCCATCACTATCACACACTTACCTTACCCACCCCCTGACCCTAACGTTCGTCCCTATCGCATACTTACCTTAACATGTCAGTGTTCTTAGTGTCGGGATTCTCAACTGTCGGTCTTCTTCGTTGTCGATCTTCCAGTGTCGGTGTTCTCGTTGTTGGTGTTCTGCGTTGTTGGCATTTTCAGGAAGACCCATATTTATATAAGGATCTAGGACACATGCTCGACTAGCATATGTCTGAATCACAAAACATCGAACACACATACATGAAAGCGCTTAACATTGAAAAGCGCTTCAGTGTATGTGTAGTTCAAAAAAAAAATCTACGTTTCTGCAGGGAGGCTTCACCCCCCCTGCACCCCCCATACCTCCCCTACTTTATTATTCTCACTCCGAGATAACACTGTTGTTGTTGTTATCTTTTGGCTTTTCCCGGTTAGGGGTCGCCACAGCGGAACTCCGGTCCGCTAATCATTGGCAGTAGATTTTCATGGTGCCGAGTTGCCAGCTTGATGCCCAACCTTCAACGAAGGCATGCCCATTCACTCATGTCTTTCGGAATGCCACTTGACCCATCGGGAGGACATGCAGACTCCGCACAGAAGGCACTCCCTGCACACTAGCTGAGAATTGAACGGAGAACCTCTTGCTGTGAGGCAACAACGCTACCGCTGCACCACCGTGGGAATGGGGAAAAGGGAATTTTCCCTTACCCGCACTGTAGTCCAATCTATGAAACAGGCACACATACATGGAAGCGCTTGTCGATGTTAAGCACTTTTGTGTATGTGTGTTCGATGTTTCGTGATTTGGACATATGCTAGTCGAGCATGTGTCCGGATCCCATATAAATATAGACATATATTTACCTAATTAATTTTTCTTCTTCTCTCAGTTAACTTATTTGCCTGGTATCTACCTAAACTGTCTACATATATTACTCTCCCTGCATTTACTATTTATGCTATTAAATGCATCTTTGTTGTACTATGCCATAATGTTACTCTGAATTATTTTTATTTTGGGCATTGCTACATTCCTTGTAAATAACTTAATGCTAACCAAATTTCTCAAACGTATTGTTACTGCATTCTAAAAATACCGTACTTTTGCCTTGTATATATTTGTATTGTATATTTGTCTCTGTTGTTGTACCATTAAGTATCTTACAACTTGAATTATCAGGTTTTTCTTATTTTGTAATTAATTTCCTGGAGCTTTTCTCCTTGGGCCTCCACTGAAAAAGGGTTCTCTGGGCCCATTCGAACTAACCCGGTATAACAAATGTTTAAAAAAAAAAAAAAAAAAATGTATGTATATATATATATATATATATATATATATATATATATATATATATAAATATATATATATATATATATGTGTGTGTGTGTGTGTGTGTGTGTGTGTGTGTGTGCATGTGTGTATGTGCACACACACACACACACACACACACACACACACACACACACACAAGTGCGCATATATATATATATATATATATATATATATATATATATATATATATATATTATTCACACACACACACACACACACACACACACACAAAGAGGCAGACATCTTTTGGTATATATTGCATCTTGTGTACTCTGCGATCATAGGTTCAAAGGTTCATAGGTGTATACTAGGCTAATGACCACTACTAAGACCTTTATAAGCCTAGCTGTGTAATCCGAATGTGTACAACAAGTTATATGTTTTAGACATTTATATGGTTTGCATGTTGTTGGTTACAGCATGATTTATCGATTACCTTTGCCCATCTGAGATGTGAGCATCAAACCAGGGACACATTTTCTATTTCCCTTCCAATGGTCCAAGTTACAATTAAATAGGGTTAGAGAGGGACTTTGTTTCTCATGGATGGGAAGTCTGCTCCAGAGAAATGGAATTCTCTGAGGTACATATCTGTCTCTCCAACATATCCTATTTATGTTGCAATCAAAGTTTAGGTCTTTAGATGTTCTAATGCCTTTTGTTTTGAGAATGTTTAAAAGGTTCATCAGCATGGGGTCCAGCGATGCCTTGGATGCCAGCCATAGATGACCTCTCAGTAGTCTGTAGGAGACTGAGTATAAGGATAGGGCTTTTAAGCGATCCACAGAGGATATTGTGTTCATGCCCTGAATTATTTTTTAATGAACCTTTGAAGTTGCTACAATTGCTAAATGTGTCTGGTCAGGTACAAACCAAAGGGGGGCATTATACTCAATGTTGGGTCTGATGAGGACCAAGTATAGTAGTACAATGACTTCCCTGGACCTAGATGCCATGTCCTTACTTATAAGTTGAGTAACTTAAAACGACTCTCTTACTACCTTGGATACACGTTGGTCAAAGGCCAGGTTACAGTCTTCATGTGTTCCCAAATCCCTGACTAATGGGTCAGTTTTTAGAAGTGTTTTATTGATGGCAAGGTTTCCTGGATATTTCCAAAAGGGCACTATAAGGCATTTCATGTCACTTCATTTTAATCTGTGACTTGGGCACTAGTCATTTGTCTGTTTTAGACCCTCTTGTAAGAGGTAGTGTCTTGGTGGGATTCTATAATAGCTCCCAATCTGCAGTCATCTGAAAACTGGGTCAACCAGAGGCCTTTGACATTGGTTATGACTTTTGAGAAGTAGATGTCAAAGAGAAACAGGACCAGCACAGAACCTTAAGGGATTCCACTGGAGACTGGGCTCTTTGAAGAGGTGGTCTCACCAATTTTAATTTTCTTGGTCCTGTCTGTGAGCCAACATGTTATAAAGGGGTCTATGCCTAATTCTGTAAGTTTGTTAATGATGCTTGAGTGGGGTTTTGTAGCAAATGCCTTATCCAGGTCAAAATAGGCAGTATGCCCTGTTTTACCCTTATCCATCACCTTGGGACCTCCACAAATCAGTTCACCAAGTTTAGTAGACATTACCTTCCCTTGACAAAGCCAAACTGTGATGAATGCAGTGCCCTAACATCTCTGAACAGCTGAAATGTATTTGCAAGAAACAAATGCAAATTAAATAACAAATGCCCATTTCTCACTGTGTATACAGAGCCTTAAACAATGGTTCTGACAAGGGTTGGGTAAGATATTTGCTATATGGCATCTTCTGCTAATAATATGTATGTCAAGGATGACCTATAAATGATCAGTGAAACATAATTAATATCATGAGGTCTGTGTCTGTGATGATTCTGATAGTATGAAGTCCATTTTTAAAAATACAAGTTTTAGCCAAAAGTATTTGTATATTAACTAATTTGAATATAATATTTACATAACACATAGCACTGTCTTTCACTTGTAAGAAAAGCATGCTAGTCTTTCCTTCTATGAACACCTTCAAATAGCATCTTCAACTCGCAAGCTATAATTTTGGCAAGTTACTTTAGTTAACCTGCTTTTATTCAGTCCTTCCTGTTCTGCATGATTCATAACAAAAACATTGATGAAAAAAACAATTATATTGCACCATGCTATTTTATTTGTTTATTAATTGTGATTTGTGGTTGTAAGTTTCAATGAATGCTTTCTATTTTGTTTTATTTTTTACTCTCGTTGGGAAACAGGACCATGTCAGAAAGAAACAATGTATTGCTCATTTCACTTTTCAATTTCTTTATGAAATTAGTCTGCTCCAGGTAAGGAAACAGAACACCAAGTGTGATGGTTCACTTTTCCCAGGCAGCCCATTATATTACATCTTTCTCCATCAGTTCATTATTCTTGCTTTATATGTTGCCTCTGGCTTTACGCAAGCCTTATGTCTATCTTGTATTTATTGACTATTTTAGACTGTAGGTATAGTAGCTCAGCATTCTGTTGCCATAAAGTAACAAGCATTCTACCAGAATAACAAACGTATAGTATCTTAAAGAAGACCAGCAAACCAGAGCTATTGAAAGAAGATTTTTGCCATTCCAGAATTGCTCTCTAAGATATATGTGTTTCCCTACAGCATGTAACAGCAATTGAAAAATGGGTCAGAAGCAAGTTGCTAAGTTATAGTTCAGGTCTATCTCCATGCTGCTTGCTAAGACACTTCAGACTGAAATGAAACATGATAATATGTTCTTTCTTTATAGAAACTAATTACAAGTTATGATGAGTGAAATTTGCCTGATTTTTTTTGTCATAGATGTACAAGATATTTATAATGATGAATATTTTAAACTAACCCTTTACTGAAGAATGGTGTTTTTATTATGGTTTTAAGTTTTGGGTATGGTATGTGCTGTTTCTGAGAATCACTGGTGTTGTCAACTAACATGATTGCCTCCCAATGATTATTTGTCTCCCCATGATAAGCATGTTATCAGGAAAGCGTGGTTTCTTTCCTTTTTTTTTTTTGAAATACAGCTTTGGTTTGCATAAGCTAATTTACTGTAGAGTAACAAATTCATTGAGTTACATAATCACTTAGTCTAGCTGCATATGGATAAGTACTCATATAGCTCTTGTGACAGGTGTATGGTGACAATGCAGATTAATCTTTCTTTAGTTTGTTCTTTCAGTCTGATACCACTTCAAATTGTCAAGAGTGTAGGTAATACCAACAGTAATAGGAGATCCACCAATGAGGATTTTGTAGCTTAAGGATTTTATAAAATTGCCATCCACCAGTGTTATATGACCACATTTGTACTATCTATTCTAGATGACTTGTCATATTCTTCTGTGATTATACATACTCAAGCTTAACAACAAGGTATGCAATAAGTAGGCATATTCATCAGAAAAAGTTAATGGGAAAGTCTGCAGTGGGAAGAATGCTGGGTAAATGACAAGCAGAATCGCATGGTAGTAATCTATACATTTAGATAAGAACTGTTAAGCTGGTATCTATGGCACCTTGTATTAACCTTTGTTGTTAGTGTTATCAGGTACATTTGGTCATCATTAGAGCATCTCTCACATCTATATAAAGCATCTGTGTCACAAGTAAAGCTCTAACTGGGTGATATTATTTGCAAAGATCCCAATGAAGAACAGGGATCATGCATGGTGGAATAAGTCTGTGCAGAAAGGAAAGAGTGCGGTTGCAGAAAAAAAAACATTCCGGGGATACATGCATGTAGTGAAACATATTTAAAAGGGTTAACACATTTAATAGGTTCATAGATAGGTACTAGGCTATTGGCCCTAGGGCCTATGTAAGCCTAGCCAAAAAATGTACCCTGGCTTTCGCCATCCAAGAAAATTATTTTCCTGTGCCCCTGTCGAGCAGAGCCACAGAAGTGATCCCTGGGGTGAATTTCCCATTTCCCATCTTTTACAATATCACATGACTCCTGCACTGTTACTATCTTGATTACTGAATGATTAATAAAAGATAAGACAGAAAAAGATCTAAAGCAGGTTATAGTTCTGGCAAAGTTTCAGTAAATGAAATTCTTATAGAAGTCTTTTTAATGTTTGTTTTTGTTGAAGCTATTATATCCAGTATGGTTTCTGTCACACATAGATTCATAGCTAGTTACTAGGCTTATAATCCAAGACAACTTTGATGAGCTAGCCAAAACTCCCACTTGCCCTAAAGCACTGTCTGGTTAAATGACTTGTTCAAGGTCACACAGTATGTAAATGAAAGATAGGGAATCAAACTTGTTCCGCACAATCTAAGATCCAGTTGCTTAACATTCTTTTCCTCAGTATTCAGGTAGTGAAGAAACCTGTTAATTACAGTTGTACCCAAGAATACCCCCTGACATACTCAAAGAGAAGTAGGAGAAAACAATGCTGATTTGTTTTAGTCTATCAAACTGACAGAATAAAGGTAATGGATCCTTTAAGGAGCATGGACAGGAGCAGCTTGAAGACAACTAGGCATACAAAATAACTGGCCATAATTGTGTGCTTATGTTATGGTATTCTTTTTCCCATGACTCCCGTCTCTTTCATTGATCAGACTGCTTATCTAAAGTCATATATGTAGGAAAGAAGACCACCATACAATTCAGAGCTTGAATGCTTACCTGTCATCTGTGGAACCAACTATCTGTATCTGTACTACTCCATGGCAACCACCTACTACCACAGTTATAACTGAGCTATTTTTGAAGGCGATTTCCCTTTCAGACTACTTATGAAATGGTAAACAAAATAATAATTATCAGAAAGGTTATCTAATTCATGCAAAACATTTCACAACTTCTATACATTTTAGCACTGTATCATGTTTGGGTGTTGGAGCAGCTACTTTCCTCACACCTGAATATTGTGTACTATTGTTAGCGGGTGACTTCAAAACAAGGAGAGGCTGCAGGAAACCACTGAATGGAATGGCTTAGTTCTTTGTTACGACAGGTAAATAACTAGCACCTGTGAATAAACAACAGATGGGGTTTGTTACTTTTGCTCGTGAGGTGCCTTGGTACCCATCATTACAGACACTTTACGGACTATATGCACCTCAAATATCAGACTGCAATCAACTTAGCCAGCCTTAAGTGAACTGGAACCCAGCACAAAGGATTTCATGTTCCCGCTATTGCACACTAATCCCATTGCAGCCCCAGTGCCCATCCTTTGTACTCCCATATCTGGACTCCGCACCATCCAGACACATTACCTCTTTGTTATTTTTTCAAACTTTGGCTTACTTTGTAGCCCTTTTCTCCATTTTTTAACATATCCAAACTGGCCAAGACTCTACTAAAATACGTGCATAGAAAGTAACCTAATTATTCTAGGGGCTTGGGGACTGTTAGGTCCCCAGAATCCCAGAAATTATGGGATGCCAAATGCTCTGAGGTGCATCTTGGAGCTTTCTTTTCTCTTTACAAACTTTTGATAAAGTGATGGGTTGAACAAAAATCTTCAGTAGGAAAGAAATTCAGTCTCATTTTTACTTTATAGGACAAATTGGTTTTGCCTAAAACTTAATGTTTAAAGTTAACAAAATAGTAGATCTAAATAAATTGAGATGACAATTGCCTCCAAGGATATATAGAGCCTGTATGGGAAAAGTGTCTGCTTCCCTACCCCTGCAAAAATAAGAAGTTATGTACCTACCATAACGTTCCATGTTAGTTGTCTTCTCTCGCCTTCTTTCTTGCTTGATGGGTTCGGAGCCGATCCTCGGCTCCGACTCGGCACTTGCTAAGCTCGAGAGTCACTTTTACCAGCTCGAGGCAGCCCCATATCCCATGATGCAAGGCGGTAAGTACCCAGATCTCGTTTGATGACAAAGGGCAATAGCACCAAGCATAAAAACTTCCCAAAGGAAGAAAGAAAGCCTACAGGATGAAAGAAGGACCAGTTCTGAATGGTCTTCAGCATAACAATCTCTTGTAGAAAGGTCTGTCCAGGCCTGGGGAAGGAGGGAGGGTCAAGAAAGAAGGCGAGAGAAGACAACTAACATGGAACGTTATGGTAGGTACATAACTTCTTAATGTTAAGTTGTCAATCTCGCCTTCATTCTTGCTTGATGGGACCGTCCTAGCACCTCTATCCTGGGTGGCTCAACGGAACAGACTCTTGAGGACTGTAGAGCCAAAACTGGCTCTGTCCCTGGAGGCCAAGTCCAATTTGTAATGGGAAACAAAAGTATGAGGAGTGGCCCAAGTGGCCGCTGCACAAATAGTGTCTAAAGGAAGTCTAGCTAAAAAGGCTGTAGAAGTAGCTAAGCTCCTAGTTGAATGTGCTTTAGGTTTTGAGCACAGCTGTTTTCCCCTGAGCAAATAAATTTCAGAGATGACAGAAGAAAGCCATCTAGATAAAGTCACTTTAGAGACAGGAAGGCCTTTCCTGTTATCTGCATAGGAAACAAAGAGTTGATCGGATTTCCTAAATTGTTTAGTTCTGTCCAAATAATATCTGAGTTGGCGGTGGACATCAAGATAATGTAATTTTGTTCGATCTGTTTGAATAGTTTGGAAAAAATACAGGGAGATCAATGGATTGATTCAAATTAGCCTTTGAGGCGACCTTAGGCAAAAAGGTCGGATTAGTTCTCAATGATACTCTGTCCTTGTGAAAGACCAAATAGGGGTCGAACCGAAGAGCATGAAGTTCAGACACCCTCCTGGCCGATGTAATAGCTACTAGGAATAATGTTTTCCAAGAAAGAAATTTTAGGGAGCAAGAAACAGCTGGCTCGAAGGGGGGGAAGAATCAAGGATGTCAGCACTAAATTTAGATCCCATTGAGGAGGAGGATTCCTGATTGGAGGCTTTAGCAGGAAAATTCCTTTCAAGAAGGCTTTACAAAGCCTATGGGACATGATATTGTGATCTGCGATCCCGACATGAAAGTTCGAGATAGCAGCCAGTTGAACTCTAACTGTGGAAGAAGAGGAGCCTGCATGAAAAATCTCCGCTAAGAAGTCCAAAACTGCCTGAACTGGGGCAGTGAAGGGATCGATATTCTTGGCTTTAGCCCAATAAGAGAAATGTTTCCATTTGCTTGTATAAATCCTCCTGGTAGAGGATTTTAATGAAGCTACTAGGATGTCTCTAACAGGGTTAGAGATCATAGGAAGCCTGGCTAAGGAAGGAAGTGGAGCAACCATGCTGTGAGGTTGAGAGAGGGGATAGACCGGTGCAGCTGACTGGATTGGTGAATCAGAAGATCTGGCACTGGGTCCAGATGACACGGCTGCACCAAAAGGTGACGATGGAGGAACGGAAACCAAATTTGTCGAGGCCAATAAGGAGCAATGAGAATCATTTTGGCTCTCAAAACGGTAGCTTTCTGGATAACCTGAGGGATTAGAGGAAAAGGAGGAAAAGCATAAAGAAGTCCCTGGGGCCAATCCTGGGTCAGAGCGTCTCTGCGGATGGCCTGACAGAGGAAGAGAGAAGAAGTCTGGGCATTTGCTGTTTTGGGGAGTAGCAAAAAGATCGCAACATGGGCGACCCCATTCCAGAAAAATCTCCTCCACTATAGATTGCTTGAGAGACCACTCGTGAGGCATGAGAATAGCTCTGCTCAATCTGTCCGCTAAAATGTTGGTTTTCCCAGGGATGTGCGTTGCTACCAGAAACCGATGAGAGGAGATCGCCCATTGCCACAGTCTGAGCGCTTCTCGACACAAGGGGTAGGACTTGGTTCCGCCCTGTTTGTTGATATACCAAATTACAGACATGTTGTCTGTGTGGACTGCAATTGTCCCTACAGGAAGAGAGTCGTTGAGGGCTTGCAACGTTAAAAGCACTGCTCTCATCTCTAGGACATTTATGTGCAGGTGGTACTCGAACGGTTGCCACATCCCATGAACCATCCTGTCCTGATAATGCCCCCCCCCACCCGATCAGGGAGGCATCCGTGGTGACAGTGGCTACCGGGGATGGGGGTACAAAGTGTCTGCCTTGGTGAATCTGGGGAGACGTGATCCACCAAGCAAGATGATTTTTGCAAATCTGTGTCACCAGAATGTGGTGACGCATTGGAAGTTGTTGGTAAGACCGCTGAGTGAACAACATCCACTGAAGAAGGCGCATGTAGAAGCGAGCCAGGGGAAGAAGAGTAATGGCTGCAGCCATGAGACCTAATACTTTTAGAACCATTCTGGCCTGTACCTTCTTGTTGGCTAGAATGATCCTGACATGACTTTGAATGTCTGAAACTCTTTGGTCTGTAAGGGTAGCTGACATCCGAACAGTGTTTAAGTTTGCGCCTATGAAAGTAATAGACTGGCAGGGCAATAAGGATGACTTTTCGAAGTTGATCGAGATGCCCAAATGAGAACAAAGATTTATTGTGTAATCCCTGGCTTGAACAAGCTGATGCCTGGTGGTGGCTGACAGGAGCCAGTCGTCGAGATACGGAAACACCTGGAATCCTTGACGTCTCAGGTGAGCTGTGACCACTGCCATGCATTTGCTGAACACCCTGGGGGCTGTGGTGAGACCAAAGGGCAGGACTCTGAACTGGAAATGACTGGACCCCAGCCGAAAGCGGAGAAATCTCCTGGAGCATCTGTGAATTTTTATGTGATAGTATGCATCCTGAAGATCTATTGAGCACATCCAGTTGTCCTTCTGCAAGAAGGGTAGAATCGACTGAAGAGTGACCATTCGGAATCTTGTCTTCCTCACAGACTTGTTGAGTCTGCTGAGATCCAATATTGGTCTCCAGTCTCCCGTCTTTTTGGGGACCAAAAAGAACCTTGAGTAGATTCCGGGCTCTGAATGGTCTGTTGTAACTGGCTGAATGGCTCTTTTTCGCAGTAGTTTTGAGACTTCCAACTCTGCAATTTCCCTTAGACCGGGTGGTACGTCTGGGAGGGAATTTGAGGGATAGAAAGGACTTTCCTCGAAAGGAATTATGTAACCCTCGGATATGATCGACTGTACCCATCTGTCTTGAGTGAGAGAACACCAGGCTTCTGGGTACAGTGATAGTCTTCCCCCGACTGCCTCCAAGGAGGGACAGCCGGGCAACATCTCAGGGATGCTGAAAGGACTTGTCAGAGAGAGACTCTCTGTTTCCCTGGTTTTGTGGACCCCTCTGCCTCTAGAGCGTCTGTTGTTGTTACCCCTCTGCCTCTAGGGGTAAACTGACCACGTGAATCTGGCGTGACTCCTTGGGATTTTGGAACCACATTTTGCCACCCTTCTGTCCTTTGGGATAAGGTCTAGAAGGGGTGGAAAATGGACTCCTACGGCAGAAAGAGTTTTGCCATCCTGCTCACACCTGGTCAACGTTTCCTTCACTTGAGGGCCAAACAAAGCTGACCCATCAAAGGGAGAGTTTGTGAAGGATGCCTTAAAGGGATCTGCAAAATTACATAGTCGCATCCAGGCTTGGCGTCTAAGAGCCACACCTGTACCTGCGGCCCTACTCGCTCCATCAGCAGCATAGGATATAAGCCGCATGGAGGAGTTTGCAATGGAGTTAAGGGTTCCTAGCTGCAAAGCAATTTTTTCCTGAGCCCCCGCAGCTGTAGGATTCTGCACAACTTCACCTAGCTCCTTAAGGATATCCCTTTGGAGTCTGGTGAAGTGACAAAGATAGTTCAGCGAACGCATAGCAAAGGTCGCTGAAGAAAACATCCGCTTACCATATCTATCCATGGTCCTAGAGTCCTTATTAGGAGGATGGACAGGTATGGAAGGATCTGCAAGTTCCTTCTTGGTGGCAGCCGCCACCACCATGGCATCAGCGGGGACACCTTTTGTAAGGAATTGCTTGTCCGACGGGGCAGTAATAAATTTAGAAGGCCTCCAAGGGACAGGCTCTACAGAGTCAGGAGCAGTCCACACCTTTCGAGCAATAACCTGCATAAGGGGGTCGAAAGGCGGAGACACCCAGGAGGTGGAGGGCCGAGATCCAAACGCCTCCAGGTATACTGAGTCATCTTCAGAGGGATTGTTGGTGGGCCAGTTTCCCCTCTGTCTAAGGAGTTCTAGGATGTCTGAGAAGGAGACATCCTCAGAGGGGGATCTTGGGGATCCCTCTGACTCATCTAAGTCAGTATCCGAAGTGATAGACTCGGGGGAGTCTACGTGTTTCCTCTTACAAGTCCTCTTCCGCAGAGGATCACCCGACAAATCAGGAGAATCCTCAGAAGAGGGGGATATTCCCAGTGGCGAAACCTGAGGCGGAGGATCTCTGGGTCCGGGAGCAAGAGAAGTGGCAGAGATGTCAACAGGCACTATAGAGGGAGGAGCTAAGGGAACAGACTGCTGGCTGAGTCCAGAGGCCAGCACACTCTTCATCACCTCGAAGGCTCCCCTCCCAGGGAGGTCCGAGAGAACCCGCTCCGAAGAGCTAGGAACTCCAGGACCCACCGAAAGGAAGGCTCGAGGCAGATGTCGGAGCCGAGCTCACCAAGGCCAAGGCTCCAAGGGAAGAGCGGGTCGGACAAGGGTCCGATGCCACTCACCCCTCGGAGGAGACCAGGAAGCCCGGCCACCGAATACCTCTAAGGAAGGTCTCAAGAGGAGATAAGAGTAGAGGCTGAAGGAGCAGAAGGGGTATCTGTCCCTCAGCCGTAGCAGAAACTATTCCGAAGACTCCAACTCCAAACTCTGGGGTAGAGTCGAAGGAGGAACTGCAATGGGGTGTGGACTAATAGTCGTCTGCTGAGACGGACTATGTAGCATTTGGGCCAGTGCCTGTGACTTTAGTAGTCTACTGACCACTCTCTCCAAATCATGGTCAGAAAGCCTGGATGACCTTGAAGATCGGCTCCGATGGCTCCGCTCCGAGAGGAGAGGCGGAGCCGAAGTATCGGCTCCAAGGAAGGGACCTAGACCTCTTCCTCGAAGGAACCATTGGAGCCGATGAAACTACTGAAACTGTCGGAGCCGACAACTTATCGGCACCGACAGGTAGCTTCGATGTATCGGCTCCAGCCGAGCCGATAGCCATAAATGTAAGGGTGTCGGAGCCGATTGGGCCGACACCGATGCCTGGGCCACATGGTGGTCGGAACCGATCGGAGCCGACACGAAGTGGTCGAACCAGAGTTGGCACCGATAGCCATCGGTGCCGAAGGTTTAGGTAACCCAGAATCGGCTCCAGCCGGAGCCGATCTCGACTCTGAATGAGTCGGAGCCGAGGCCACAGGCTTGGACACAGAAGCCTGGGCCTTGGAAGACTTAGAAGTCTTAGATGGGGCCGACTTAGCGGAGAGCCCTCCGGCAAGAAGGCCCCTCAAAATCAATTTATTTCTTCTTTCCTGCAGGACTCTCTGGCTAAAAGAATGACATATAGCACAGGAGTCCTGCAGGTGAAGAGGCCCCAGACAGTACAGGCAAGAAGTGTGACCGTCTGTCAGAGACATCTTCTGACAGCACGAGTCACACTTCTTAAAGCCTGAGACCCTTTCTTTAGACATGGTGTAAAACACACACACACACACCAGTCCAAGAAATTAAATTAAATATACCAAAAGGTATCACTAACAGACACACACACACACTCTAACAGGGGGGGGATGGGATGGGTTTTAGTCTGACTAAAGTTTTAAGGAGACAGGAAAATTTTCTGTCAGAAAGGAATTAAAACTAAGTTAAAACTAATAATTTAAGTTTTTGTTGTAAAAAGGGGCTAAAATAGTAAAGTAATAATTCACTTACCAGGAGCTGGTAAAAGGAGGACCTCATCAGCGAAGTGGCAAACGAGATCTGGGTACTTACCGCCTTGCATCATGGGATATGGGGCTGCCTCGAGCTGGTAAAAGTGACTCTCGAGCTTAGCCGAACCCATCAAGCAAGAATGAAGGTGAGATTGACAACTTAACATTGAAATTTACCTTCTGTGCATTCCACTAGATTTGGTTGAAAGTTAAAGCATAACATTCATTATACAGTGCCTGAGAAAGGAAACCAGAGTACTTTGATAAAACCCACACAGAGAAAGGAAATACATGCAGACTCCACACAAAAGGAAACATAGACAAAAGCTCAACTAGAGTTTGGAGTTGGCCAAACTGTTAAGCTATTTACCTCACAGATAAAAGGTACAGGGCTTGATTTTTACCCTTGAGGGAAAATTATCTACATGTAAAATGGCCTACAAAGGCAGGTATCTTTTAGTTATGTACTCACCATAACTTCAGATGTTTGGGATCCATCTCGCCTACATTCTGACTGATGGGTTCGGAGCCGATCCCTCGGCTCCGACTCGGCACGCTTATGCCAAAGAGCGAAGTCTCTAATTGGCTGAGCTTACTATATCCCAGGATGCACCACTACCAGTCCCCCAGATCTAGTTTGTCCGCATACATGCACACATGCAAGCACTGCTTATATAACATCGTCAGAAGAAACAAGATAAAACAGTAGAACTCAAAACCGTTCAATCTCTTCTGATCTCCAAGGCCGGGGAAGGAGGGTGGGTATTAGGAATGTAGGCGAGATGGATCCCAAACATCTGAAGTTATGGTGAGTACATAACTAAAAGATGTTATGTGATCCTATCTCGCCTACATTCTGACTGATGGGACAGCGTCCCTAGCACCTGAATCCTGGGTGGCTCACTGGAAAACACTCCTGAATACCGTGGAACCAAATGATGCTCGCCCTTTAGATGCCACATCCAATTTATAGTGGGAAATGAAAGTGTGCGGGTTGGACCAAGTAGCCGCAGCACAAATCTCAGAAATAGCGAGCTTGGAATGAAAAGCAATAGAAGTAGCCATAGCTCTGGTAGAGTGAGCTTTGATAGATGTTGTAAGTTGCTTATTTGAAGAAGAATAAGCCTGAGTTATACAATCTCTAATCCATTTGGAGATAGTAGCTTTTGTGATGGTTTTACCCAATTTATTGTCTGAGAAGGACACAAACAACTGGTCTGATTTACGAATTTGCTGAGTCCTGTCTAGATAGAAGCGCAATTGTCTGTGAACATCCAATTTATGGAGGGTGTATTCTGCTTCATTGGAGAATTTTGGAAAGAAAACTGGAAGTTCTAGAGATTGTTGGAGACAGAGATTAGAACAAACCTTTGGGACAAAAGATGGGTTAGGCCTAAGTGATACTCTATCCTTGTGAAAAATCAAGTACGGTGGTTTGATAGATAGGGCTTGAAGCTCTGAAACTCTTCTTGCAGAGGTAATTGCAACTAAGAAGGCAGTTTTCCAAGACAAATATTTTAACTCACACGTAGCAGCCGGTTCGAAAGGGGAAGATGTTAATGCACGAAGCACCAAATCAAGATCCCACGGAGGCGCAGGATGAAAAACTGGGGGTCTTAACAGCCCCGCACCTTTAATGAAAGTTTTGCATAATCTGCTGCTCATCAATGGTGGATCCATGGATTCGTGAAATTTAGAGATAGCTGCCAGTTGGACTTTAATAGTAGATACTGAAGATCCTTGATTAAACAAGGAAGTTAAAAATTTCAAAACCTCTGGAATCGGGGCAGTGATAGGATCTAAGCCCCTGAGTTGAGCCCAGATAGCAAACCTCTTCCACTTACTGAGGTACAATTTCTTAGTGGTGGGTTTGTGGGCCGAAGATAAAATGTGAATAACTTCCGGGTCTAAGGTGTGATTTCTGACTAAGGTCGGAAGTGGAGGAGCCAAGCTGTCAACTTCAAAGTGTGAAGGGACTGGTGTTGCCGGCCCGACTGATGAATTAGCAGATCCGGAGTTAGGTCTAAAACCCACGGATCGTCCACCGCATGTTTCTTCAGGTAGGGAAACCATACCTGACGAGGCCAGTGCGGAGCAATTAGTATCATTGTGGACCCCAATTGAGAAGCTTTCTGTATGACTTTGGGGAGAAGTGGAATCGGAGGAAAGGCATAAAGTAGCCCTGTTGGCCAAGGTTGTGCTAGAGCATCCATAGTTGCTTTCCCCTGATGTGGAGTCAAGGTGAAGAACCTTTTGCACTTTGTATTTTGTGGTGTTGCAAATAGGTCGCAGCACGGTGTCCCCCATCTTCTGAAAACCTGAGCTGCTACTGTTTCGTTCAGGGACCACTCATGAGGAGAGAGAATTGTCCTGCTTAAGCTGTCTGCCAATATATTTGATTTGCCTGGAATGTGGGTCGCTACCAAGAAACGGCTGGTAGCTACAGCCCATTCCCACACCCTCATGGCCTCTCTGCAAAGGGGGTAAGATCTGGTGCCTCCTTGTTTGTTTAGATACCAGACCACCGACATGTTGTCTGTGTGGATGGCGATGATGCCCTGAGGGAGAAACTTGTGTAAGGCCTGTAGGGACAGAAGTACAGCCCTCATCTCCAATACATTGATGTGGAGAAAAGTTTCGTCTGGAAGCCAGGAACCCTGAACTAACCTGCCCAGACAATGCCCCCCCCACCCTGTCTGGGAGGCATCTGTCGTCAGGGTGACCACTGGAGGGGGAATAACAAAAGGACTTCCCTGATTTAGATTGGATGTCTGAAGCCACCAGCGAAGGTCCCGTTTGCACTTTTCTGTAATCATAATGGGGTGATTGAAGGGAAGATCCTGAAAGGACCATTGAGTCGATAATAGCCACTGAAGGATCCTCATGTGCAATCTTGCCAGCGGAACTAGAAGAACCGTGGCAGACATCGAACCTAAAAGTTGCAGGACCATCCTGGCTGGGGCCTTGGATCTTGAAAGCAGGGCTTAAACTTGGTCTTGTAAAGTTTGGATCCTTTCGGTAGGAAGAAAAACGCGCATCAATTTTGAGTCTATCTCTGCTCCTATGAACCTTATGTGCTGAGAGGGCAGCAAGACAGACTTTGACCAATTGAATGTAATTCCCAGGGTAGCACCCAGGGAAAAGGTGGCTTTGAGGTTGTCCATTAGTAGATGACTGGTGGTGGCAGTCAGGAGCCAGTCGTCCAGATAGGGAAACACTTGGAATCCAAGACTCCTCAGGTGAGCAGTTACTACTGCCAAACATTTGGTGAACACCCTGGGGGCTGTGGTGAGACCAAAGGGCAGAGCACAAAATTGGAAATGACTGTCTCCCAGGCTGAAGCGCAGATACTTCCTGGACGCCCGATGTATTGGTATGTGATAATAGGCGTCCTTGAGATCTATGGAGCACATCCAAACATCCTTCTCCAATAATGGGAGAATGGATTGTAACGTGACCATTCGGAATTTGGATTTCGTGACAGATTGGTTTAGTCTGCTGAGATCCAATATTGGTCTCAGGTCCCCTGTCTTTTTTGGCACTAAAAAGAACCTTGAGTAATTTCCGGATCCGATCTGGTCTGTGGGGACCGGTTGGATGACTCCTTTTTCTAGCAGCTTTAACGCTTCTGCGGCTGCAATTTCCCTTTGACTGGGTGGTGGGTCCGGGATTTTTTTGGACGGTGGGGGTGAGTGTGTGAAGGGTATGGTGTAACCTCCGGCAATAATCCGAAGCACCCATCTGTCCTGAGTGATTGACTCCCAGGCTTTTAGGTGCTTGGCAAAACGGCACCCGACTGGCTCTGGAGCAGCACAGCCGGGCAATCCCTCATGAAGTGTGGGAGGCTGAAGAGCCACGAAAGGACTCGCGGTCTCCAGAATTGCGGGGCCCTCTGCCGCCTCTGGGACGGCATCTCCCAGAAAAATTTCCCCGTCCTCTGCCTCTGGAAGGGGAATCTTCCTGCTGTTGATGGAAAAACTTACGTGATTTGCGGAACCACATCTTCCCTCCTCCTTTAGCCTTGGGATAAGGCCGAAAGGGAGTGGAATAACGTGCACCTACGGCAGATAAAGTTTTTCCTTCTTGCTCACAGCGGGTAAGAGTGTCTTTAACCTTAGGTCCAAACAAAGAGGACCCATCAAAGGGAGCGTTGGCGAAGGAAGACTTGAAGGCCTCTGCAAAATGACACAAACGGAGCCAGGCTTGTCTCCGTAGAGCCACGCCTGTGCCTGCCGCTCTACCCGCCCCTTCGGCCGCATATGAAATGAGCCTCATGGACGAGTTAGAAATTGAAGCAAGGATAGCCAACTGAGAGCTAACCGACTGGGCTAGCTGCTCAGGTAGGTTACCTGAGAGGGAATCTGACAGCTCTTTGACCAGATCCCTCTGAAGCCTAGTAAAATGTGCCAAATAATTCAGGGACCTTAAAGTAAAGGCCGCTGAAGTCAGGGTCGCTTCCGCATCGTCCATGCTCCTAGACTCCTTATTAGGAGGATGGACGGACGTTGAAGCCTCTGCCACGTCCTGTTGTGTAGCAGATGCCACCACCATGGCATCTACAGCCACGCCTTTGGTAAGGAACTCCTTCTCGGGTGGGGCAGACAAAAATTTGTTAGGACGAGAAGGGACTGGTTCCACGGTATCTGGATGTTCCCACGCCCTTCGACAAACTAAATCCAGGAGCTCGTCGAAGGGCGGAGACACCCAGGAGGCGGAGGGCTGAGCCCCAAAGGCCTTGAGAAGCACTGACTCATCAGCAGAGGGGGGTTTGGATATCCAGCCGCCTCGTTGTTTGAGGATCTCTAAGATGTCTGCAAATGAGACATCATCCGAGGACGACTTCGGGGACCCCTCCGCATCATCAAGATCAGTGTCCGATGTAATAGACTCGGGGGAGTCCACGTGCTTCCTCTTGCATGATCTCTTCCTTGGAGGCTCTTCTGAAGACAACTCCGAAGAACCCTCAGGAGGAGGGGAACCCCCAATGGGGGTAACCTCAGGCCCAGGGGCTCCGCTGCCTAAGGACAGGGGAACTGCCAAAGACCCAGTCTCCACGCCCAGGGAAGGTGCCGGTAAAGCCGGAGAGATGGCCGAAGAAGACTTGGCCAAGGCATTCCTCATAGCTCTGAAAGCCGGACTCCCAGAATCCTGGGAGTGTCCGGTCCCCGGAGCCACGACAGCAGACGGACGTCCCGCAGCCGAAGCACCGAGAGGGAGGCTCGGAACCGACAGCATAGGTCCCGAAACATCACCCCCAGGTCCAGCCGAAGAAGTCCGTGTACCAAACTTGGACCCGATGGCCGGGGTTGGAGTAAGGGTTGGAGCCGACCCTAAGACCTCTACCGGCTCCAACAGCACCTGCTCCGACGGAGCCGAAGCGGTCGGAGGAGGAATGGCAATGACATGGGCATGGGCTGTCGGCTCCGAAGCCAACTGGGTCGGAGCCGAAACAAATTTTTGGAAGACTGGGGACTGGAACAGTCTTTGGAGCACCCTGTCTGTGTCCGAATCTGACATCCTCGATGACCTAGAGGATACTGAACAGGTTCGAGATGGCCTCTCCAATGGCCCCAAGGGGCTAGGGGACCGGCTCCGAGGCGACTCGATGACTATCGGCGCCGAAGGAATACCCAAACTAGTTTCCATCGGTGCCGAGGAGGGCTTCGGCACCGAGGAGGAAGTGTCTGAGCGGACAACCTTCATTGGCTCCGAAACCAGTGGAGCCGATGAAGATGACCCGCCTCTCGATGCCCCAGCCATCGGCTCCGAAGCCAGAGGAGTCGAGACTGGTGGCATCGAGGCAGACCGTTCCGACCTCGGCTCCAAGTCCTTGGAGCCGAAGGAGAGCCTGCCTATGTCTTTTGGCGGTCGGATCCGACGGACTGGTCGGAGCCGACGCCCTTTTCTTTTTAGCAGGAGAAGGAGAGGATGCTAAAGCTTCTTCAAAGGAGGGTTTTATAATGCCTTTCAATATAAGCTTATTTTTCCTCTCTTGGAGGACCCTTGAGGAAAAAGCGTGACACACGCTGCAGGACTCCTGCAAATGTTTTGCACCCAAACAATAAACACAGAGAGAGTGGTCATCTGTGATAGACATTTTAAAGTTGCACTTGGTGCACTTTTTAAAGCCTGAAGGCCTAGGAACCTGAGACATTCTGAGTTAGTCAAAACACAGTACAAACACTGTAATTAGAAATAATTTTTTCTCTGCTCTGTCCTTCTTTTAAAAGAAAGAGAAATATCAGTGATATAAAGGATCCGAGATCCCTTAAACAGAACCGAAGTCACCTACAACCAAAAAGACCGGGAAAGGCCTTTCCACACAAGAGGTACTCCTAGTCAACACTCACAACACAAGAATTCACCAAGTGAATTTCACCAAACGCACTCTAAACACAAGAATAGCTGTTAAAACAGCTTTTTGTTGAGAATAAAGAAATTCCTGACAGAAAAACTAGTGAAAATAATCACTACTTAGCTCAGCCAGCTCGAGACCACGTCTTCACTTGTTAGCGGCAAACGAGATCTGGGGGACTGGTAGTGGTGCATCCTGGGATATAGTAAGCTCAGCCAATTAGAGACTTCGCTCTTTGGCATAAGCGTGCCAAGTCGGAGCCGAGGGATCGGCTCCAAACCCATCAGTCAGAATGTAGGCGAGATAGGATCACATAACATCCTAATATTATCCTATGAACATCATACTATGAACCAACTGCTTTGAGAGAGCAATGCTACATGCTGCACCATTATACCAATAATCCCAGCACATAATCACTTATTGTGTACAGTTCTGAGGTTTGTGATGGAAAGTGAAAAAAAATGATGGCCAACCTGTACTTTTGGATACATTGCAGACCCCTTCCCCCAGCTTGCAGTAATTTTCATCACAGTCAATCCACAATACCTATCAAATACAGCTAGTTTTTTAACTGTGCATGCATCAGCCATTTGTTAATGTCAAAATATCAGCCACAGTAAAGTATTCTATCTTTCTTCACACAAATGTGCACAAATTCTGCAAAGTCCAAGTAATGACTACTTAACTTAAAAAATCATAGCAGGGAGAGTCACTTGTATTCACCAACCACCCCCTATACCCAGCGATTAAAACCAAGTTTTTGACCGTGTATGTCTCATGTGTAAAATTGCAATACAATTGGCCAAAATAATTTATATTAAACCCCCTCCAGACACACGCCCATGCACGTGCACACACACACACACACACACACACACACACACACACACACACACACACACACACACACGCACACACTATGTTGCCATCAATTACAGCCTCTGATGTTAATTATGTTGCATTTCAGGTATTTGATTACAATCAAATGAATGAAAAAAACTCACAAATCTTCCTTACTGCTGCCAGAATATACATTGTAAGCCACTGTATCATCATATACCTTTCAAATTTTAGCTGAAGAATGAAAAAGAAAGCAAAAAAAAAATAAGGACAAAATAACAAAATCAGGGACAGATTTTGTTCTTGTATGCTTAGAAAGTTACTAGAATAACAGGATAATAGGCTTTGCATTATCAAGGCTATTACATGTGAATGCCAAATATCTATCATTATTAAGTAACTGCAGTCCTCATTAACTTTGCAGATAAAAGACAGACTTTATGAGGAACAGTCAAAAATATGGGACAAAATCAGATATATTCTATGAAATCAGGGACAGCTCAGAGTACTTATACCCCCCTCCATATATAACATACACAGAATCACTTATGTTTCCATAAATAACAGTTGTTTATACGACATTCTCTGCCTGCCTTTGTCTTCAGGATCTTCTATCTTTATCCCATGTGTTTCTCATTAACATATAGACTTGTGAGGATTTGCATATTATGTTTTTACCTGAAGAAAAGGATATTTTCAAAAAAGGATAAATAACTTACATTCATGCAGTTATTCCTGATTTGTTTATTTGAAGGTGCATATATTTTCCTTACAGCTTGTACTGGACGGAAGAGGATAAGACTGAAAGACTGATTAGTTGCAATACTTAGGAGGACATGTTTTTCTGGCTAAATAGCATTTAAGATCACAATGTCTTTATTTCTTTCTTTGTATTTATATATATATATATATATATATATATATATATATAATTGGGAAACTGGGAACAAGTCCCATTATTTTTAGTGTTATGAGTTCAACATGTTAATTAAATGAGACATGACTGCTGTTAGTGGACCTAGTTCCATACATTGCTGACCATAACGCAGGGGCTGATAATATTTTTTCAGTGTTAGTTTCAGTTAGGATTGGGTCTTCTTTTAAATGTTTGCATCAACAGATGTCTACTACAGTTGTGGCTGCAGTCCCATTATGGTGCCTGCATTCTAATTTTACTGTGCCTGCCTCAATAATTTAATTTTCAAATGGGTCAAAGTCACAGTAATTCAGTTTTCTTGTACTTAAATGGAGATCATATTTATACTCAGTAATTGCAAGCTGATTTTTGTCCTACAGGTTTTCCCTTCCTATTTCAAAATTTGTGCAGTATTAAATCAAGCAGTTGTACTCTGACTTGGTCTTGTATCTCTAGCTTAAGAAGAGATTGTATTTTAATATATTATATCAGAATGCTAGCTAGCACTGAGAACCCAGTATACATTATCCATAACACCACTTTGCAAATGTATATATTCATGCACACATTTATTTAACTTGTGTTGGTCAGAAACATAAACTACTTCAAAGGCTATTTTCAGCCAAAGCCTAGACAAAGAGATACTGACAATTTTTCAAAACAACATTTACAGTTAGAGTATGTTTCAGGTTAACTTTCATACGACCTTTTACATTCAAGCTACATTATGACCAACATGTAAAGTTAAATAATTACTGCTATTGTGCTTTTGCATGACTATTACCCAAATCGCTATATACAAGGATAGTAACAATAATACAGTTCAAAAAATCAGTAGAATCAAGCTTTTACATAAATTGTAATTACAAAAAGCACTGCATTATATACAAGACAGGCTGCAGTGGTGCCGCGGTTAACGTTGTTGCCTTAGAGCAAGAGGCTCTCTGGTTCGATTCTCGGCTGAAGTGCCATTTGTGCGGAGTCTGCATGTCCTCTCCGTGGTCGAGCAAACTTTAAAGAAATGCAGGTAGGTGTGTGCATGAATGGGTGTGCCTTCTTTGAAGGCTGGGTGCCGTGCTGGCAACTCGACACCATAAAACTCCACTGCCAGTCATAAGCGGACTGGTGATCCGCTGTGACGACCCCTAACCGGGAAAAGCCGAAAGACATTACTTTTACTGTATTATATGCAAGGGTGCTAGTGCTGTTTATTTGTAAATTTATAGTGGTAACATATCTGTCTCTGCATTTCATGTTAACAAATTGATGAGTCTGGCATAATCTTGAGTACGATAGTTTTGTCACTATTCTTAGAGCTAACCTGATACATTATAACAATAGCTCTTATGTTTGTTACTCAGGTAGGCTATCCAGAGCTTTTAAAGGAGAATTTACTGGCTTTTTTATTTTGTATGGTGCAATACACCATGCTGTAGGGGCAGTGTTGTAGAAGGCTCTTTCAGTTGATGCTATGGTATATGTGAGTCTTTCTAGTTGTAGGGTATCTTGACTTCTCAGGTTATACTGGAGGTATTGTGACTAGCAATTGTTTTTTTTTTTTTCTAAAGATGGCAGTAGCATCAGTTTAATAGTTTATAGATCAGAATGTTTAGTAAAGCGTGCTCTTGTCTCAAATGTTTGACTGCAAAGACTTGTGATTCTATTATGATTACTAGTGGTGTGTTCTGAAATTTCAGAAAAGAATGTATGACTTTTTTATTCAACATTTGCTGCCAAGTACATATTTCAGTGATTGTTTATTTGCCATGTTCATACAGCACTAACTATTCAATTAACCATCTTTTCACAAAGCACAAGTGTTGTAAGTTCAGAAATTGTTAAATTCCTGAATTATAATTTTTGTTCCATCACCAACAGAAAATAATACTTGAATTCAACTGTTTGTTCTAAAAATAACAATACAAATTGTATCACAAAACGGCACTTTAATAAGCAAAAAAAACAATGTAAGCAACAAATATTTTGTTGTTTACATTGGTTTTTTTTTTTGGCTTATTAAAGTGCCATTTTGTGATACAATTTGTATTGCCGTTCTTCAGCTTGGTGGCTCCTCGTTTCGTTGGTTCTTTGTGCCAGTAGTGGTTCGTAAGTTATTGTTCTAAAAATAAAATAAAATGTTGCTGCTATTAATTTCTGCTCATTTACGTTGGTACTACTTTATATTTGGAATGTAGACAGAGGGCGCCAGTTGTTAAACGTGTGCCTATTTATTATAAAATGCCAGGAAGCGCACTCGCCTTTGATGAAGGTGGATTCCTACGGTATGAGTATTATTTCAAATGACATGCTTAGAGTAATGTTCTGTCACTCCAAGGGGCATTCTTAATGTGGGGCATTAAGCATTAAGCTAAAACCCAATCTCCCTGACAGGGTGGTAGTTCAGGTGAATATTGAAGACTCGTGCACTTCAAAAAAAAAAAAAAAAAAAAGATGAATTTCCCAGTAGCCTAGCCAAATTACTCATACGTAGCAGGACTACTGCTGTAAGCCTAGTAACAATGCCTTGGTTAAGAAAAAGTCAATAGCATCATAGAAGCACACACACTGTAATATAAATCAATCACATTTAAATTTAAACCCAACTATAAAGTAAGTTTTCTAACCACAGATTAAATTATTTAATTATTTTACCAGTTTTAAAGACCTTTTAAATTAATACACAGTGTCAACATCATATTTATCAAGTAATAATAACAGCTTTTTCAAAGACATGTAATTACTTACTTTTTTTTTTAATACTTCATACTAATGAAACATACGTTCCCAATCAGCTTTCATATGTCCTTTATTGTATATTTTACCAGTGCTGTATGGTGTGAGGAATAATCTGTGTAGAAACTGCCATGTAATAACCTTCCAATGTGATAACAGAGTTTCTTTTTTTAATACCTGTTTTTCTGCCTCAGTGACAATTTCAGTCAGAGAGAAGTCCTAAAGAGCAAACTTAATCATACAAGAAAGAGCTTGGAAATTTGCTTCATGTATGCTAATTATAAAATGACAATTTTAACAAACATAACTGAGAAGGCAAGAGTATTGTATTTTGCCCCTGTTAAAACCTCCCTTTATGCTGGCCATAGAATCAGACAAAGGTCTTTTCTTAGCTACTATATATCCACAGTGAAGAGTCTTATAGTTTATGTACTTTTACTTCAGACAAATTGGTTTATCTGAGTGCAATTGCAAACAAAGTATGCACAGCCAACATTTTTACCATTTGACAATGAGCTAAGTAAAAAAACCTTTTTAGAATTCACTTCAGCCATGACATGAGCACATAGGGTTGGGTGCAATTAACATGATTAAAATCAGCAAACGGGTTATAGCTCACATAATTAACCAGCATGCAGATTAAGATGGGTTTATATGACTTCCTGGAGTTTTCAGATACTCTGAAATTAATATGGTTGAGAGTATATGATCGAATTTCTGAAAATTCGAAATAAAAAAATCTGCATTCTTGCAGTGAGGCAAGCCCCTCTCCGCCCCCCCCTCCACACTCCCTGCAAATTATATATACCAACTCAACACTGTAGTGTGATCTCAGAGTTGCTATATATAATTTGTAGGGGGTATGGGGCACAGCACCCCACATAGGAAGCAGGGGGGCTTGTCCACCTGTAAAAATATAGATTTGTTTTCTTTTTTGCTTTTATTTTTGAGTTTTCAGAAACTCAGTGAAGTCATATAAACCCAATTAAGATATATGGGCGATTAAAGCAGATCTGTCTACCAGTCTTATAAAAATGTAACTTGTTACATGGACACAAATTGACATGCAGAATATTTAGTATTACACTGTTTTGTCTCAGTTGGGAAGTTTCCCCAGGCTCTTTTGACAGGAACAATTTCCAGTTTTGTTTTTTAGGTTTTCCTTCACTATTGCCCTGGAGGCCAAGTACACTATATTACATTCATTAATTTATTAAAAAAAAAAAAAAACACCTGCTGTTAGCAACATAGATAAGTATCCTTATGTTCTTAAAGAAACATGTACACTTTCATAGAAACACTTTGATTTGCAGTAGCTAGTCACCTGGCATTGTGAACTCTGGCTGTAGATGATTGTCATCCCATGTGCAAAAAATGTGAAAAGGAGTTGTGATGGATGGATATTTTACACTGAACTCTGTATAACAGTGCTGTAGAAATGATTTATGTGACGTGATATCTTATAACACTACAATAGACAATATTTGTACGTTTTATACATTCTTGGGTTACTTGTCTTCTAAATGGTGTGAAGCACTACGGTGTGTTACAAATTTCTGCTAAACTTGAAAACATTAGTTTCTTGCTTATTGGATGGTCTATGTGCCCAAGACAGTGACCTCCTTATCAAGGTGGGTATAACCAGGCCCTTTGAATGGCTGTAGCCCATTTAGTGTAATTAAGACTCTTGCCTTTTCCAACCTTTATACTAGTTTTCCCAGTTCACAGCCTGGGCTGTTGTCATCTTTTATAATGCTGTTATACTTCCTACAATCAATACAGCTTCCATTTTTCCTTTAAGTTTTAGGACGGATACTTCTGTGTTGCTGCACTCATTTTGTGATGCCTGTACTATAACATCTTATTTGAGTCCTTTTCTTGTTAATTGCTGCAGAGCTATTGTTTGGGGCTCTGGCATGCTACAGGATTTTAAGCTAACTTTTTTCTGGAATTGTATTATTATTGCTTTGAATTAAATTAAGGCAGTTCTGACAACAGTTTCTTGCTCCCTAAGAGAAATGTCTTTAGTTCTTTTTACTGTGACTTTGACAAGGCATAATTTTTCTGAACTGCGGGCAAGGTATACATTTTTCTTTCTTCAAGCCTTCAAACATTCCTTTTACTTTGTAATTCATAGTATTCAAACTTTCTATTATTTCAAATAGGTCTTATTTTATTTATTTAATGTTTGTTGACTGGGAAAGTCCAACTAAGACAGAATCTATTTTCAGTGGAGACCTGGGGAGAAATGCTCCAGATGCATGTTTTTGGAATGTGGGAGGAAACAGGAGTACCTAGAGGAAACCCATGGAAATGCGGGGAGGACATGCAGATTCCACACAGAAGCTATCCCAGCTGAGAATTAAACCAGCGAACCTCTTGCTGTGTGGTAACAATGCTAACCTCTGCACCACTGCACCATCCCGTGGCACCACTGCATCTTTCCGTTTAAACAGTCGGTTCTGCTGAGGGAACAACAAATAACATCTGCTCTCTATCTTTACATTTCCCAGTCATTTTATTTTTATTATATACCATTTGTTGTGTACCTAAATTATCTTGAACTTTTCATGACAGGACTATCCTGATCCTCTGATACTGAGGTCATTTGGAAAGTGGACAATATTCATGAAATCTTCCAGCTGTGCATTTATGTCAAACAGTTATCTTGTCTGCATCAGTTTCCTACAAGAGATTTAATGTCTACAGATATCTACTGGTGCACAGACATACTTGTTTTTTTGCCAGGACTACAAATCCTGCCTTCCACAGAAAGTGCTGCTCACGCTTTCTGTATTTCATACTCTGAAAAAACGGTTACCCTCTGAATACTCACTTGTGTTCAGAGCTTCTGGATAATCTTTAAAAAATGTCATTACATCATCTGTGTAAAGTGTTTTTGTTCCAAACATGTGCCCATTAGAAGTTATTTTTATTACACTCACTGTACTATTGTTTTATGTTTTACTTTTTAAAACAAATAGTCCATGATGTTCATCAACAGTTCTTGTTTTAATGCAGGCAGCATATTTAATCTTGACACTTTTGTCTGACACCACAGATCAAGGCTCTCAATGTTCTGCCTCCAAAATGTGGAACACAACCTCTCATAATGTGGAACAAATGCGCAGAATATGGAGCACAACCTCTCATAATGTGGGACATATGTGCAGAATATGGAACTCAACTCCTCATAATGTGGGACATATGTGCAGAATATGGAACTCAACTCCTCATAATGTGGGACATATGTGCAGAATATGGAACTCAACTCCTCATAATGTGGGACATATGTGCAGAATATGGAACTCAACTTCTCATAATGTGGAACAAACGTGCAGAATATGGACTACAACCTCTCATAATGTGGGACATATGTGCAGAATATGGAACACAACCTCTCATAATGTGGAGCAAATGTGCAGAATGTGGAACATAACCTCTCATAATGTGGAACAAATGTGCAGAATATGGAATACAACCTCTCATAATGTGGAACAAATGTGCAGAATGTGGAACATAACCTCTCATAATGTGGAACAAATGTGCAGAATGTGGAACATAACCTCTCATAATGTGGAACAAATGTGCAGAATGTGGAACATAACCTCTCATAATGTGGAACAAATGTGCAGAATATGGAACACGAATTCTCATAATGTGGAACAAATGTGCAGAATGTGGAACGCAACCTCTCATAATGTGGGACATATGTGCAGAATGTGGAAAATAACCTCTCATAATGTGAGACATATGTGCAGAATGTGGAACACAACCTCTCATAATGTGGGACATATGTGCAGAATGTGGAACTCAACCTTTCATAATGTGGGACATATGTGCAGAATGTGGAACTCACCCTCTCATAATGTGGAACAAATGTGCAGAATGTGGAACACAACCTCTCATAATGTGGGACAAATGTGCAGAATGTGGAACTCAACTTCTCATAATGTGGAACAAATGTGCAGAATGTGGAACACAACCTTTCATAATGTAGAGCAAATGTGCAGAATGTGGAACATAACCTCTCATAATGTGGAACAAATGTGCAGAATGTGGAACATAAGCTCTCCTAATGTGAACATATGTGCAGAATGTGGAACATAACATCTCATAATGTGGAACAAATGTGCAGAATGTGGAACATAACCTCTCATAATGTGGGACATATGTGCTGAATGTGGAACATAACCTCTCATAATGTGGAACAAATGTGCAGTATGTGGAATATAACCTCTCACAATGTGGGACATATGTGCAGAATGTGGAACACGACCTCTCATAATGTTGTACATATGCTAGCAGCTCACTGATAGCTAAAAATAGGAAGCTCACAAGATGGAAAAAGTTATTTTGATGAATTAATATAATTCAATATTAATTATGTTGCAAATCAGATACAAAAATCTGAACACTGAATGTGTGACAGACCCTTTCAATGTGCAACAGTGAGGAACATGGACTTTTTAAGACTCAAAATAAGGAACATTCCTCAAAATGAGGCATACTTGAGAGGTATGCCAACGATGTTGGCGGGCAGAAATGATGCAGCCACAAAGTTCAAAATTTCTGTACCTTTCTTGTCAACCTGCTTTCATTGAATGTTTTTCTTTATTGTAAGTATGTTGTGGATGGCTGTGCTTTTGGTACTATTCTTCTTCGGGTCCTATAATCTTCCACTATGCCCTCTTGCTTTTTCTGTGTTTTGTCGAAAACATGAAAGCCTGTTTAGTTCACTGCCATGGATATTTCAAGGGTCTATGTCAAATATTTGAACTTCCAAAATGTCGAATACCATATGTTTGAGACTATATGGTCGATATTTGGAAGTTTGAATATGTAATAAAAAAAAAAAAAAGAAAAAGGAAAAACATACACTAACAGTGCGAGAAGGGAGGCAAGCCCCCCTGCACCCCCACACCCCCTACTTAAATATACCAACTCCAAGACTACACTTCAGTGCAGGAAAGGGAAATCCTCCCATTCTGCACCATACGGTGCTGTTAAAAGTCACCCTTCGAACGCCTGAAATGTCGAACATATGGTTTCAACCATATGTCATTCGACATTTCAAATGTTCGTTTAATTGACATAGACCCTATTGCAAGTTAACTTACTCTGTGCCCCAAGTCACACTACAACTCAAGGTATGGGCTAGAAGCTAGAACATTTTGTTTACTTCTACCGCTACAACTTTCACTACCTTTTACCTTCGACTGATAAAGTTTCTTCTCATTCTACCTTCTTAAAACTAATCACCTTAACTGAAGGTCAGCCAGCTCTTGAATTTCCTCATAGTTATCCTGTCATGAGTTAGATGATGTTGATGTTCATCGTGCATACAGCTGCAGTCATTACAGATGGGTTCTCTGCCGTCAAGCGGGTCCTCGGTTTGCCGAATTCCCAAGTCTAGGTCTGGTGTCGGTTGTTGTCGCTTTCTTTCCTGACGTCAGTGCGACAGGGGTATATAAGACACAGCCAATGCCATTTTCTTCAGTCTTTTTTGCTGCGCGGTGCCCGAAGCAGAAGCAGTTCGCAAGTGCCGGTCGGCCAGCTCCTGAAATTATGAAAATTTGGAAACCGAAGTCTTCTTTAAAGCTAAGTACCCCATTGGGGAAACTTTTCTTGCCTCAGATTGATGTCAGACAAAGTTAACAATTGTATTTCTTGTGGGAAGCAAATACCGCATAAGGATTTCCATTCCCTCTGTATACCTTGCTTAGGCCCAGACCACGACGTCTCGGGCTGTCGCTTTTGTGCTACTTTCAATAAACGCACTATTAAGCGTTGGGCAGAGTTCACCCAGCACTTTTTTGGTAAAGCTTTTAATTATAAGATGTCGTCGGAGACTCCGACTACTGTTTTGTCCAAAAAACGCAAGGACAAAGACCGACACGCGAAGTCCACGGTCTCCACCGACACCACGCCAAAACTGGCTACACGTGGTCCGGTTCTCAGTGAGGCGCCTACGCAGCCCCTGACTGCCGACGACCCTTCTCTGGCAGTGTCATCTGTAACCGAGACCGCAGGTTCCTCGGCCCACACCTTGACTACAGCTACCGAAGCCACTGTGAGTGTTGAGCCTCTTAATGTGGACAGGTCCACTTCCACCCATGGTGTCTTCAGACCTTCTTCTTCCTTTTCCATAAAGGCCTTTACTAAGTCTAAATCAGCCATGCATTCCAAGAGGCCTGTTGCACAGGGCCCATCTCCAGGTCCCATGCCTAAAAAGCAGATGCTCAAAATGGCTGAGGATTTAATTACTCTTATCAGGGGTTCCCAACCCCCACCGGACAAGAGACCCAGAGTGGAGGAAGAATCTCCCTCTTCTCACCAGGGTTCCATTATTTCAGAACATTCTGATGAAGAGGAGCATTCGTACTCCCCATTTGAAGATTCTGATGCAGAGCAGTCCATTCCTTCTGTATCCCCCCCAGAGGATTTTTCATTCGGGGAAACCTTGCATACCTTGAGGGAACACTTCCATTGGGAAGGCCAAGATTTTTCAGATTCCAAGAAAAGGCTTAGGGGAATTCCTTTTGCTTCCTCAGCACAGACCTCTGGCGATACCTCCTGTCTTGGACATACTTGATGATGTTTACTCAGAGGCTTGCCTTAATCCGGATTCCCTGCCTCCTGCCCCAGTCAAGCCTGATAGGTACTACAGAGTTCCTAACTCACACCAATTTCTTTACAAAAGCCATAATGCTGACCCTGAAACCATTTCTCAAGGCCCCAAGGGAATGAAGGCCTCTACTGCTAAGAATCCATTACCTTCCGAGAGAGAGTCTTGATCCTTAGAAAGGTGGGGAAAAAAGGTATATACCTCGGCCACCCTAGCCATGAGGGCCTTAAATTGTCAGTTCCATATGCTTAAATATCAGCAGTTTCTGTTATCACAATTAAAGAATAAAATGTCACAACCTGAACAACCAGATCTGAAGGAGTTGCAGGATATGATGCATAGTGCAGAACAAGTGGGTAAACACACCTTACAATGTGGCTATGATGCTCTAGAGGCCTCAAGTAGAGCTGCTGTTACAGGATCAGTCATTCGTAGACATGCCTGGCTCAGGGAACAAACCTTGCCTGATCATGTTAAAGCTAAATTACTAGATGCTCCTTTACAAAAGGATGTATTATTTGGTACTAATGCGGAAGAGAAATCCAGGCTAACACCATCTCAGAAAATAATTTTCCTGGGTGCCAACTTGGACACAAACACCCAGATGGCCTATCTTACGCCAGAAAAACAGGGGCAACTAACTCAGTACTTCAAGATACTAGCAAATTGTACCAGGCTAACTGCAAGGAAAATCCTGCAGGCTCTGGGATTCATGGCATCTTGCATTCTTCTAATCCCATGTGCAAAGTTGCATACGAGGAAACTTCAATGGTACCTAAAAAATCTATGGTCTCAACACAGCCACAGTTTGGAAACAATAATACCACTGATTCCATGTTTGCAAAAGGAATTCCTATGGTGGGCTCAAGCATGCCAAACAAACACAGGTCTACCATTCTGCAAGCCTCAAGCAAATCAAGTCATCACAACAGACGCCTCAGACTACGCCTGGGGGGCACACATGACAGACAGGTGCATTCAGGGCAAATGGTCCCAAAAGGAAAAGCACCTTCACATCAATCAAAACGTAATGCTAGCAGTGAAAAATGCAATTACAGCTTTCAAGGACCTCCTGCATCCAGGGCAATTATTGATAAGAACTGACAACACCACAGTAATGTGGTACATAAACAAACAAGGAGGAACACATTCATACCCCCTGTGCAGGCTGGCCATGTCACTTTGGAACATGGCTCTGGAATGGCAAATCGAACTTCAAGCACACTACCTGCCAGGTATGGAAAACACGCTGGCAGACAATCTAAGCAGAAATATGACAGACCCGCACGAATGGAAATTGCATCCTCAAGTGTTTACAAAGATAATCCAAGCGTGGGGAAGGCCAGACATAGATCTCTTTGCCTCCCACAAAAATCATCAATTGACAAAATTCTGCTCAAGGACATTTCATCCAAAGGCCTGGAGAGTGGACGCCCTTTCTTTCAGTTGGGCAGCACGGACAGTTTACGCCTTCCCACCTTTACCTCTTCTGCCCAAGGAGCTCTTGAAAGCAAGAGCAAACAGACCAAAGATGATACTGATTGCTCCAGACTGGCCAAGACAACATTGGTACCCACTCCTGAGGAGCCTAACACATTCTCCTCCCTGGACCCTACCTCTAATGCCTCTTCTTCTGACTCAGCACAGCTACAAAACTCTTCACAGTCAGCTGAAAACACTCAATCTGGCTGCATGGAAAATTCCTTAACACCACAACAGACCCTACTCTCCAAGGAGGTGCAGGATGTCATTTTGGAGGCCAGAAGGCCATCTACTAGATAAGCTTACTCCGCAAAATGGAAACGGTTTTGCGCTTGGACTGAGAGAAAGGGCCAGGATCCTAGAAAACTGAATTTACCTCAGATATTACAGTATCTAGCTGAGCTGCTGAACAGTGGACTTTCATTTTCCTCCATCAAAATCCATGCCTCAGCCATTTCTGCAGAATACAATACTGATCCACCCTTATTCTCTCACCCACTCTTAAGGCAGTTCCTCAGAGGGGCTAAGAATATAAGACCTCCAAGGAAACAACCAATACCAGCCTGGGATCTTAATTACATTCTAGAAAAATTAACATTACCTCCCTTTGAACCAGCTGCCTCAACAGATTTGCAATATTTGTCCTGGAAAACAGCTTTCCTTCTGGCTATTACCTCAGCTCGTAGGGTCTCGAACTACAAGCCCTCATGGCTGTGCAGCCCTTTCTCATCTTCCATCAGGACAGGGTTTCCCTATGAACCAACCCGTCATTTATGCCTAAAGTAGTATCCAGGGTAGCTTTAAATCAGGCCATACACTTACCTACCTTTTACCCCAATCCTCAAAACAAAGGGGAAAGGCTGCTACATTCCTTAGACATCCATAGACAGCTGCGTTACTATTTGGACAGAACAAAGCCTTTCAGGAAATCAGAACAACTCTTTGTGTCCTATGCTGTAGGAGCTCAAGGGAAGCCAATTTCCAAACAGACAATTTCAAAATGGATAGGCCACTGTATACGGTTTTATTACTCCTTTCATGGTAAATCTGTACCTGAAGGCATCAGATCCCACTCCACAAGGGCCACAGCTACCTCTGCAGCCTTCCTCAGGGGAGTCCCTACCAAAGATATTTTGGAGGCAGCCACTTGGAGTTCTGTGCATACCTTCACTAAACACTACCACCTACCTTTATACTCCAAAACTAGAGCAGGCTTTGCCACTGCTGTGTTGCAGGGCATTCTGGCTCCTCCCAGTTCCACCTAGTGCCTACCACCCTGTGCGTAGCTTTGGGATTCTACCCATCTGTAATGACTGCAGCTGTATGCACGATGAACATAGAACAGTTTTGTACCTACCATAAATGTAGATGTTCGAGTGCTAATACAGCTGCAGTCCAGGTTTCCCTCCCTCCTTCCCCTCTTGGTACAATCCTAGTGGCTAACTCCTACTCTTACAATATGGTGTATTTGCTTGCAACTACTGATTTTTGATTATATTGCATTACATGATTATATATAATATATATATATATATATATATATATATATATATATATATATATATATATATATATATATATATATATATCTAGATATATATTGCCTTCCTTCTGGGGGCACCTGACATCTGGGGCAAGAAAGACTGAAGAAAATGGCGTTGGCTGTGTCTTATATACCCCTGTCGCACTGACGTCAGGAAAGAAAGCAACAACAACCGACGCCGGACCTAGACTTTGGAATTCGGCCGACCGAGGACCCGCCTGACGGCAGAGAACCCATCTGTAATGACTGCAGCTGTATTAGCACTCGAACATCTACATTTATGGTAGGTACAAAACTGTACTTTTCCTCACGTACAAGTACCTCCACCAGGGTCTTAGTGTGTAACTCCTATCTTACAAAGGGTAAGTCACACCAGTATTTATTAGTGTCTGTTATTCCTCTCCTACAACGGGTAACTCACACCAGTATTCTTTAATGTCTGTTATTCCTTTCCTACAAAGGGTAAGTCACACCAGTATTCTTTAGTGTGTGTGTGTGTGTGTGTGTGTGTGTGTGTGTGTGTGTGTGTGTGTGTGTGTGTGTGTGTGTGTGTTGTTCTATTGCATCTAATTTTTCATGTTCCATTTTTTTTTAACTTGATGCACAGAGCCCTCTTCATTTACTGTAGAGTTTCTGAATTTTGGCTCAACAGAAATATCATAATAAGGTACCTTAAAACACGTGCTGTCTTCAATTTTTCATTTTCCTTACTTGTAAATACCTGTGTGTTAGAGGCTTACCTTATTTGAGGGTTTTTTTTGTCTTGCACCGAGGAAATTGGGTTTGAACTCTGACTAGGTACTGTTTCTCCTTCTTTAACTACGCCAGTTAATTCTTTCTTATTGTTAAATTTCTTCTTCTTTTCAACATCTGATTGCTGCATAAAAACAGAATGTTTTGAATTTAGCTCAAGGTGTGGATTTTCCATACTTTTCATAAGAATAAAAGAATAATACCAGAAAATAAATCATGGGGGACATAAGATGCTTAGCCATATATACATTTAAGTAGATAAACTTAAAAGTTTTGGCTATCCTAGTCAAACACTTAATACTGCTTTCCTCCCAGATTGAGAAGGCCTTACATGATAATTCTGGTGTCGATATGTATCTACCTGTTCAGTCATAAAGACTAAAGTAGTACCTTGTTTGACCTGTAGTGGCGACTTATTCCATAAATATTGAATATGCTGTGTTAGGAACCTATCAATCCTGCTTGCCTTGTTTATGTTTTGCTATAGATTTATGTCTTTCATGTGGGTATTTCTAGAGGCACTGGCTTTGTGAAGAATTAGGAGATAAAATAAGATTGGATTTTTCATGGCTTGAAAAGCTAGACACAGGCCATTTTGGAGCAGCTGGTTGGCTACTAAGTATATCACACTAATCCTGTGGGATAGTTGAAGGATTTAAGACTTTTAATTTTCGTGGTTAGCAATCTTTTGGGGCTTTCCAGTTGAGTGATATGCTTGGATATGTACAGTGTAAAGGGGGCAATAAATTCAGTGATGCATCTGCTAAAGGAAGAAAAGTGCAAGAATAATGTCTTTGGATGTTGAAAACATTCCTTTGGTAATTAAGTGAAGACCAGCCTTGTATAGGGGAATCACATTCCTGACTGTTGTGATAACATGATAATAAAATGAGACAGAGAGTAATCCAGACAAGTAACCAGGCCTCTTATGACCATCTGTGCCTGAATAGGAATATCATTTATAACATATGAATGGCACAGTGGTGCAGTGGTAGCATTGTCACTTCACAGTAAGAGGTTCTCAGGTTCCATTCTCGGCTGGAATGCCTTCTGTGTAGAGTCTGCATGTCCTCCCTGCATTCATGTAGGTTTCCTCCAGGTGCTCCAGTTTCCTCCCATGTTCAAAGATGTGCATCTTGAGCATTTCTTCCTGGGCCTCTGCTGAAAATTGGTTATGTTCCAAGTCAGACTTTCCCGGTTAACAAATGATAAATAAATATGAGGTTGGAGCAGCTTTTTTGCCAAACTCAACTATGCTGCACTTTTTTGCATTTAACTTTAGAGCATTTTCAGTACACAAGGAATTGCATATTCCAAACCTTCCTGAAGCTATTTAGTATCAGACTGTTATGAGCAGATATTAGAACCCAGCTTGCAGTCATCAGCAAACTTGGTCAGCCACTCTTTTGGGACATTGTCTTAGATGCCTGCAAAATAAATGCAAAATATGACTTTCAGACAGTATACTATCAACTCTCACATCTTGAAATCTGTTGGATAGACAATTTGCAAGCCAGTGAACAATGCAGGGGTTTGCATTAAGTCTGTCTAATTTTGCAATAATTGCAGCATGGCAAATAGTATCAAAAGCCTTGGCAAGGTCAAGATAAGCAGCGTGCATAGAGTGACCACTGTCCACAGCCTCTGTAACCTTTTCAAAGATGTTTACAAGGTTCAGAAGGGGCAGACCCACCATTCACAAAACCAAACTGTGTGGTTTCTACTTCAGCTAAGTTGCCCATGTCTACAAAAATGAGTTCTACTATGATATGTTCCATGGCTTTGCATATAAAGTGATGAAAAAGAAATGATGAGAAAGAAATGAAACAAAAAAAGCCATAATGACTGATAAACAAAACTACTACCTACATTTGCAGCAATCCCACCACAATAAACCACAAAAATTCTGGGCAAGCATTAATGAACTATTACACCCCGGTCAATCTATTACACCAAATCCACACGGCTCCGACCACAACAATACCAAACAAACTGCCAATACCTTTAATACCTTTTTCACCGAAACTATTCAAACTCTAGCCAGTCAACTCTCACCACAAAATTCAAACACATCTAAGACTGAATCCAACCCACCTCCTCCATTTCACTTCCAACCTGTCCCTACAGCTTTTATTCTCAGCCTTCTACAGAAACTCAAACCTTGCACTTCCTCTGCAGACCAACTACCTGAAGAATACTTACAGCTAGCAGCCAAATCTATTGCCTACCCCATCTCCATTCTCATCAATAGAAGCATTACTGAAGGATACGTCCCCATTCTTTGGAAAATCTCACATATTATTCCCCTTCACAAAGGGGGAGACTCCACTGACCTTTCCAACTATCGTCCCATAGCTCTACTCTCCCCTTTATCTAAGGTTATGGAAAAATGCATCCACAGCCAATTATTAGACCACCTTCTCCATAAAAACCTGCTCTCTAACTTCCAACATGGCTTCAGACCTTCCCATAGCACTACTACCGCCCTCCTCTCCTTCATGGACACCATCAACAAAAACTGCAACCTTAACATGCTCTCCTCTGCGCTTTTCATTGACCTGTCCAAAGCTTTTGACATGGTAAATCACAATATACTCATAAACATTCTGAAATCTATGTCACTTGATACACTAGCCATAAAATGGTCCCTATCCTACTTAAATAACAGACATCAAGCTGTGCTCTGGAATACCACTCTTTCGACCCAACTACCCGTTAATATTGGTGTCCCTCAAGGGTCCATATTAGGCCCACTCCTGTTTTCCTTATTCATCAATGACCTTCACGAAGCAGTTCCCCAAGCTACATGCATACAATACGCAGATGATTCTACACTTATATGCTCAGCCAAATCTGAATCTGAACTTCACTTCCTTACACAGAACTTATTTAGCTCAGTAGAACTATGGTTTACAAAACGCTGTCTCTTACTAAATCCCCAAAAAACTAAACTTCTACTTTTTACACCTACCAATAAATCCCCACCAATTGACTTCACTATAACCTCCAATAATAGCACCATTATATCCTAGGATCTTACTACCAAACTGCTAGGTATCACCATAGACAACAACCTTAACTTTGACACTCATATTAATAATATCTTGAAAACAACTAACAGAAAAATAGGCTCTCTATATAGGATCAAACCCTTCCTCACCCCTGCAACTAGAATAACTATCGCCCGCACACATCTAATCCCTACCCTACTCTATGCCTCTCCCATTTTCACTAACCTGTCAAAAAATAACCTTAAGAAACTAGAATACACCTACAACAACATAGCCAGATTTGCCACTGGTAACCCTTTTAAAACACACCACTGTATTAATCTAAAATACCTAGGGTGGCTTGAATTACAGCAACAGCTGAAATTCAATCAACTGACCATTGCCCATAAAATTCTTTATCAACCTGCTAAGACACCCATACTATCTAACCTTATTCATCCCTACAATAACCTGAGATCCCTAAGATCTTCTCAAAAACTCCTCATAAATATTGTCAAATCAAACAATAGAGCTGGAGACTCTCTCTTCACTAACACTGTTGGGAAAATCTGGAACTCACTCCCCACTGAACTTTCAACACTTCCCTCTATTTCCTTGTTCAAAAATAAACTTAAGCTCTTCCTTAAAACTCATTGGATGTGCCCCTGTACTAAACCTGACTAACCTACACACTCTCACTACTTGTTTCAACCCCACCTTATATGCTCTAGCTACCTGTTTCTACCTCACTATCTCAGCTCAGTAACATTCTTATCAGAACTCTACTACCATTCTACCTCCACTACCTAACCTTCCTATCAGTATACTCTCATAAAAGTTCCAATCTTCTTGATTAGAACTTTCTTACTCATCTTCTGTTCCAATCTTACTTTCCTTTTCTCTCCTCCTTATATCTAGAATTAAATTATTTGCTTTACTATCTCCCTTTCTGAACAGTTAAAACACAGCTTCATGATAAATTGTATTATGTTTAGTCAATATCTTGTGTTATATACTCTATATACCTGTAACCACTTTTAGCTATACTTAGTTATTATTAATGTAGTTGATCTCATGTATTTACTTCTGTAGATATATACTGTTATTGAAGTTTGGAGCTTATCTCCCCGGGCCTCTACTGAAAATGGACATATATCCAGCTAGACTAGCCCGGTCAACAAATGTAAAATAAAATAAATAAATAAATAAGGATGGTGAGGCTGATGGGCCATTAATTACCTGCGTCTACAGAGGGGCCACCTTTTATAGGGAAATCATTGTGGGCATTCCCTGCTCATCATGCATAAATCTTGTAAAGAGGATAGGATTAAACAGTTTAAATACAGGCTCAGATAGTACATACTTGGCATTGATGAGACTGTAAGCTGGCATGGTGTCTGGTCCATGGAGGTATTATTTTAGCCTTTTACAGGGATTTGAAGACTTCTTCAAAGGTGACTTCAGAAACAAAAATAAGAATGCGTTCAGTCCAACTGAATACCTAATAACTTCCACTCCAAAACACACAAATGCATCCAATAATCCCCAACGTTCAAGTACAAATAATACTGTGGTAAGATAAAGCAGCGATAAAGTTTATTCCACAAAGTTAGAAGCAACAATGATATAATTCCACAACGTTAAGCACTTTCACTCACCGAAAGTGTGAGCTACATCAGACTGTGCTTGAAAGGTGACTTCAGGGGAAACTTAATTTTCAGGAACAGTGGAGGCAACAATGTGGTTAGGTAGGGTAAAGCTAGCCCTAAATTTGTTTGCAATATATTGAGTATATATTTGGGATCAGAGTGTGTGATATTATTATGGATGAGCTCAGCACATTTTTGGTCAATATTACTTAATTTTATGACATAGCTGAAGAAAGATTTGTAGCTTCCTTTGCTATTTACAACAACCTTAAGTGCATATTGTGCTTTATATTTGCTTAGAGTGCTCTGAAGTTTCCTGCTGTCATGTCTCAGTGTGGAGAAGGGTGCTTCATTATTTTCTTTCGATTTGTTATAGATAGGTCCAAAGGCTCATTAGAAAGCATTAGGCTAGCTGACCTTGCAGGCCATTTTAAGCTTAGCCAATTTCCCTTTAAATGTAAGAATTAAACCCTGTGTCTGTGAGGTAAACACCTTAGCCATTATGCAAACCCCTGACCCCTTTGGCAATCTTACAGTAGTTCTACCAGAGAGACTTATTCCTGAATTTTCCATTATATTTAGTGCAGGTAGGCAATGAATTTCTATGCAGCTGTTTAGGTGTTCTTAAAAGTAGGAAATAAATGTGACGGCAATCTCAACTGGGTCTATTTGCAAAGGATTGCTGGGAATTTTACATATGTCTTCTGCAAGCTGAAGAAGTTTTGTCCTAGTCCTTAAAGATGTTCTCATTTGTTGTTGTGGTAGTACAACTGGACATGATAGAGAAGATGACCATTTTGTGGTCAACTTTAACCACAGATGAGGAGATGCAGGCTAAGTTAAAGTCTGAGCTACAGGATGGATTAGGTTGATATAGACAATGTCAATGATGTTGGAGTATCTAGTGGGTAATATTACTATCTGCTCCATAGCATTGGTATTAACAAAGTCTGAGAAACACTGAAAATAACTATTTTTAGAGATGTAAGTGTGCCAATACAACAAGATATTTGCTTAGATATTTAATGCATCAATGGTGTTAAGGTAATTTACATGATCTGTAGCTATCAATGAAGTAATGTATGGATTTGTTTGCGGTTATTGGTATAGCAAGTAGATCCAAGTTAGAGCCATGGATAATTGGATGTGAGATAATGATGTTTCTAACAAATAGAGATATTCCTCCACAGTTACCCTAAGGATGTTCTTCATGTTTCACTGTTGCAGTCATTACATTTTGGGTTATCCTGCTGGCAGGTTGCCCTCAGTCGGCCTGAATTCCAAAGTCTTGGGTCCTGCGTCGGTTGCTGTCACCTCTTCCCTGATGTCAGGTCATCAGGGGTATAAAAGATGCAGCTGACGCCATTTTATTCAGTCTTTCTTGCCGCACAGTGCCCGAAGCAGAAGCAGTTCGCAAGTGCCGGTCGGCCGACTACTGAGATTTTCGTGTTCGAGTTTCAGATCTGAAGTCTTCATTAAAAGCTAAGTACCCCATTGGGGAAACTTTTTTCTTACTCCAGACCGATGTCAGAAAAAGTTAATAATTGTATTTCTTGTGGGAAGCAAATACCTCATAAGGACAGTCATTCTTACTGTATTCCTTGCCTAGGCCCTGACCACGACGTTGCTAGTTGTTGGTTTTGTGCTAGATTTAACCAACGCACTATTAAGCATCGGTACAATTTTACATTAAGCTATTTTGGGTGAATATTTAATTACACAATGTCGTCAAATAGCCATCCGACTACCGGAGTTCACAAAAAATGCAAAGAAAAAGACAGGCAACCGAGGTCCAAAACCGACGACGAAGCTTCTCCTAAGCAAGTCATCGGTTCGCCGGTTCACCAGTTCTCAGTAAGGAGCTTTTGCAGCCCCTGACGCCCGCTACTTTAGAGTCGCAGGCTGCTACCAACTCCAACGAGGAGTCGGACAGGTCACTGGAAACTCAAGGTATTGGAGCCTCGGAGATTATTTCCTCAGATGGGTCCGGAGCCGCTGAGCAGGCATCGGCTTCTGAGGGTGTATTTAGACCTAAACAATTATATGTTAAATCGACTTCAAAGACAAAGACTAAAACACCTTTAAAGGCAAAGAAATTAGTTCACCAGCCACAAGGACAGGCCTCCATGCCCAAAAACCAGATGCTCAAAATGGCCGAAGACTTAATTACCTTGATCAGGGGTTCGCATCCCCCTCCTGATAAGAGGCCTAGGCAAGAGACAGACTATGAATCTTCAGATCAGGTTACCATTTCTTCTGATTCCTCTTCTGATTAGGAATATTCTCTTCCTCCCTATGAGGATTCTGATGCTGAAGAATCAATTCCTTCAGCTTCTCCTCCTGAGGACTACTCTTTTGGGGAAACCTTGCCTACTATGAGGGAGCACTTCCACTGGGAGAGATTTTTCAAAATCTAAGAAAAGGCTCAGAGACTTCCTTTTACTACCTCAACACAGGCCTCTAGCTATTCCACCTGTGTTGGACATTGTAGATGATGTGTTCTCGGAGTCTAGTCTGACCCCTGACTCTTTACCTCCAGCTCCTGTTAAGCCAGACAGATACTACAGGATCCCTGACTCTCATAAATTCCTTTTCAAAAACCTTTCTGCAGACCCAGAAACTATTTCTCAGAGTCCAAAAGGTGTCAAGGCTTCTACTGCAAAAAACCCTACCCCCTCTGACAGGGATTCTAGGGCACTGGATAGATGGGGAAAAAAGATTTACACATCTGCTACTTTGGCTGTAAGGGCCTTAAATTGCCAGTTTCATATGCTCAAATATCAGCAATATATCATGACACTGCTTAAACAGAAAATGATGGCAAATTCTGATTGTGCAGAAAACAAAGAAATGCAGGATTTATTGCATGCAGCTGAACAAGTTGGAAAGCATACTTTGCAATGTGGGTTTGATTCTCTGGAGGCCTCCTGCAGGGCCGCTGTTACGGGTTCTGTCTTTAGGAGGCATGCTTGGTTAAAGGAACAAACTCTGCCTGACCATGTTAAAGCAAAATTATTAGATGCTCCTTTACAACATGATACCTTGTTTGGTGTTAAGGCAGAAGATGTGTTAAAGAAAATGGAAGACAAAGCTAAATCTATGCAAACGGTCAAGGATATTTTACAGGTACAGCCACCTAGATATAGCAGACACTGGCCTACAAAGAATTGGTCCTTTCCAGTCTCAGACAGACTTCAAAGGGGCAGATCCAGATGCCGTAGAGGCAGATCACAGCTGCAAGGATCCTACAGGCCTAAGCAGTGGAGTGCTTCTACCTCCAAAGGTGGAGAAGACAAAGCACAATCATACAGGAAACAGTCCCAATGACTTCCCCCTGCCTGCACCAAGCACTTATCTTCTCGCAGCACCCTTAGGGGGAAAACTAGCACTTTTTTCTCAAAATTGACACGTTATAATCCAGGACAAATGGGTTCTAGACATAGTGTCACAAGGCTACAAGTTTATTTCCAAACCCTGCCAAGGGCAAACGGTTGGCCAGACCTGCCAAAAAAATCAATGGGCAGAGGCTCAAAAACAAGTTGCAGCTCTCATGGACATGAGGGCTATTCAACAAGTGCCACAGCAAGAGCAAAGACAAGGATTTTACTCAAGACTGTTCTTGGTACCCAGAAAAGACAAAGCATGGAGACCAATACTGGACCTATCTATTCTAAACACTTTCCTGGATATACCAAAATTCAAGATGTTGACCTTACAACAGCTTCTGCCCATGCTGGGCAGCAAAGCTTGGCTTGTGACTTTAGACCTAAAAGAGGCATACCTGCATATCCCAATCAGACAATCATGCAGAAGATACCTCAGATTCAAGGCTGGCTCAAAGCATTACCAATTCTCTGCACTGCCCTTTGGCTTATCTACCGCACCCAGGGTCTTCACAAAGTGCCTGGCACCAGTAATTGCTTACTGCAGACAAAGAGGAATCCAAATATATCCTTACTTGGACGACTGCGTCATACAAGCAGAGAACAAGGACATTCTACTACAGCATCAGACGTTTGTGATTAGACTTTTAACATGCCTAGGGCACACAGTCAACAAAAAGAAATCACAACTAGGACCCTCTCAAGAGATAATATTCCTGGGTGTAAGCTTAAATACAACTTCCCAGATGGCTTATCTCACTCCAGACAAACAAAGGCAACTGACTATCTATTTCAAGGAAATGGCAACAAAGGCCCAGTTATCTGCAAGAAAAATTCTGCAGGCTTTGGGCTTCATGGCATCCTGTATCTTACTAATTCCATATACAAGACTGCATATGAGGAAAATTCAATGGTACCTAAAAAGTGTCTGGACACAACATTGCCACAGTCTGGAAACAATGATTACTCTAATTTCCTGCCTGCAACAGGAATTTCGATGGTGGACAAAGGCTTGTCATGAAAACAAGGGACAGCCATTCTCACTACCCCCAGCCAGGTAGAGCCTAACGATGGATGCTTCAGATTATGCCTGGGGGGCACACATGGCAGGAAGAGGCATTCAGGGCACCTGGTCATCAAACCAAAAGCATCTACATATCAATCAAAAAGAGATGCTAGCTGTTCAAAATGCCCTGAGCCTTCAAGGACCTACTTCATCCGGGACAACTACAGATAAAGACAGACAACACCATGGTCATGTGGTACATAAACAAGTAGGGGGCACTCATTCTTATCCCCTGTGCAGACAAGCCATGGCTTTATGGGACACAGCATTGACTTACCAAGTTCATCTGCAGGCACAATTCCTGCAAGAAAAGGACAATACTCTGGCAGATGAACTAAGCAGAAACCTCATGGATCTCCACGAGTGGCACCTGGATCCACAAGTCTTCAGCATGATAACAAAGAAATGGGGACGCCCGGACATAGATCTATTTGCCTCCCCTCAAAATAATTAACTAAAAAGATTCTGCACAAGGACTTATCACAGACAAGCTTGGAAAGTGGACGCCTTATCTTTCAACTGGACAAACCTAACAGTATATGCCTTTCCTCCACTGCCTCTCCTCCCCAAGGTACTCCTAGAGATCAGGCAGGAGAAACCAAAAATGATTCTGATTGCCCCAGACTGGCCATGCCAGTACTGGTATCCGATCTTAAGGAACTTGTCCCAATGCCCAGCCTGGACCTTACCTCAAATACCTCATCTACTGTCCCTGCAAAACATTCAGATTCTGCACAGCCAACTCAGGACTCTAAACCTGGCAGCATGGCGGATAATGTAGCCATACAAACCACACCTCTCAGTAAAGCTGTGATGGATGTCATTTTAGAAGCCAGAAGGCCTAGTACTAGAAAATCCAATGGTGGGAAATGGAAAAGATTTTGCGCTTGGAACCAAGCTCAAGGAACAGATACAGCTGTTCCAAATATTCCTCAGATTTTGCAATACTTAACTGAGATGCTGTACAAAGGCCTATTTTTTCATTAATTAAAATCCATGCCTCTGTCATTTCAGCTCATTACAATACAGAGCCACCACTCTTTTCTCATCCTTTATTAAGGCAGTACCTCAGAGGAGTCAAAAACGTAAGGCCTCCAAGGAGAACGCCAATACCTGCATGGGACCTCAATTATGTCTTGGAAAAACTCACCTTACCTCCTTTTGAGCCAGCTGCTACTGCAGATATAAAGTTCTCATCTTGGAAAACAGCTCTGCTCCTAGCAATAACTTCTGTAAGATGAGTTTCAGAGCTACAGGCTCTCATGGCTGTGGAACCCTTTATCATTTTTTATCCAGACAGGGTCTATCTGAGAACAAACCCTACATTTATGCCTAAAGTGGTATCCAATGTAGCCTTTAACCAAACAATTAATTTGCCAACTTTTTATCCAAATCCACAGAACAAGGGGGAGAAAATTCTGCATTCTTTGGACGTACACAGACAACTTAGATTTTACTTGGGCAAAACTAAAGTTTTCAGAAAGACAGAACAATTACTAGTGGCATATGCCACAGCATCACAAGGAAAGGCTATCTCCAAGCAGACTATTTCAAAATGGATGGGTCACTGCATTTGATTCTGCTACTCACAGCATGGCAAACCAGTGCCTAAGGGCATTAGGCCACATTCAACCAGAGCTGCAGCTACTTCTGCAGCCTTTCTCAGGGGAGTACCAACCAAAGACATTTTAGAGGCTGCTACTTGGAGTTCAGTGCATACGTTTACAAAACATTACAATCTGCCTCTTTACTCTAAGTCCAGGGCAGACTTTGCCACTGCAGTTCTACAGGGCCTCATAGCCGCTCCTAATGCTGTTTAGCTCCAGCCCCCCAACCATAGCTTTGGGACTCAACCCAAATGTAATGACTGCAACAGTGAAACACGAAGAACATAGTACAGTCGTGTACACATACCATAAATGTAGATGTTTGAGTGTATTCACTGTTGCAGTCCAGGTTACCCCCCCCCCCGCCATCCCCCTTATTTTTGCTGGAACTTATCTTTACTTCTCTAATCTATACAACCTGGGTGGTGTATTTGCTTATAGATGAAGGTAAAGCTTATTTTGTTGCATTTATGTTTTATTTACATAATTTTAGCCTACCCTTTTGGGAGCACCTGGCATCTGTGGCAAGAAAAACTGAATAAAATGGCGTTGGCTGCATCTTTAATACCCCTGACGACCTGACGTCAAGGAAGAGGTGACAGCAACCGACGCAGGACCCAGGACTTTGGAATTCAGGCCGACTGAGGGGAACCTGCCAGCAGGATAACCCAAATGTAATGACTGCAACAGTGAATACACTCGAACATCTACATTTATGGTAAGTGTACACAACTGTACTTTCTGAACCCATGTTAGGTTCCAAACCCTGGTTTACAGGTAGTGATGTCATTACATTGAAATCATGTATTGGTAACAGCACAGATATGAATGTGTTCACATTGAAGAAGGGCCTTAAATTCTGGCATCTTTTTATTTAGATTCCTAGCATTCAGCAGTGCCACTATGATGTTGTCTGAATTTAACTTTCAGCCTGTTATGTAAGAATGTCCAGAAGGGGCTAAACCCAAACACAAAGAAGTTTCCAGTGCCAAGAAACTAAGAACTAAAATGAAACACTGTCACAAACCACAGGACCCCACTCTCAAGAATTCCACAAGGTAGTGAAATAAATATTGTTGTGTCTTTCGGCTTTTCCTGGTTAGGGCTAGCCACAGCGGAACTCCGGTCCGCTAATGATTGGCAGTAGATTTTTAAGTGCCGAGTTGCCACCCCTGATGCACAACCTTCAACGAAGGTACGCCCATTCATGCATGTCTCCACACAGAAGACGCTCTAGCTGAGAATCGAACAGGACAACGTCTTACTGTGAGGCGACAACGCTACCGCAGCACCACCACTGCAGTGAAATAAAGAAGTTTATTAGAGTTAAGCACTTTCATCCAAAAAATCAGAACTTCATCAAAACTGTTTTTACAGGATGTCATGTGTTTAAATATTCTATTTAGTAGTCACATGACTAAACCATTACCTAGGTTTAAAGTGCACTTGCCCACTAAGATAAAAAATAAATAAATAAAAAAATGTGGTTATTTAAACACTTCTTAAGTTAATTATAAAAGTAAAATTCTAATAAAAAGAAATGTTTTTATTTTTTTATATTTTTTATACACTTTTATTTATAGCAAAACTTGAAGGTGTCACAGGATTTCCTACTACTAAATATGCATAGATATCTGGGGTAATAGCATGTCTTAGCATCATATCAGTTAATAAATTATCAATTTTGTAATATGCAACATTAATCTCATTCCTAGACACCCTAAAGTAGTGGCTCATGTTGCTGAGTAGCTGAAACATTTTACATGAGTAGTCTATCCTCATATGATTACCATGCCCCTTCCATTATTGGGTGTCATAGTTGTAATGGCCTTGTTGCACACTAAATCATAAATAAGCTGCCTTTCATCCTTTGTTATGTCGTAACAATAATAATCCTTCCTTTTGTGTTTGCAAGTTCTAACATCCTTTACACACAACATTTCAAGCAGGGTGATTAGTTAGGGGCAAAGATGCTATCTGTAACAAACGTAGCGTATCGAGTGTTGTTGCTAGCATTTTCTCTTTGATCTTAAAACAGAAAGCTAAATTCAACTTCCTAGTGAATAATTTTAGTTCAAGCAGGGTGTCAGTGATGTCATTTTTTTCTAGCAGGAACAAATGTAAAACCTTTCAAAAATAAATAATAATTTTTCGTGCAAATTATGTGCATCATCCCTTGCAGTCTTGTTGGAAAGTTCATTAATGCAATTAGTATATTCATGACAGGTGGGTACAACAGCTGAAAACTCAGTCTCTTCAGGGAAGCAGAACTAACCAAAGACATATTAAAGTCATTGGTAGAATAATTAGCCTGGAACAAGGCTAGTTCCATCCTCTTCCGAAACCATGTATCAGTAACAATACAAATATTAATACAGAAAAACAAATAGGAAGGAAGACTCTGTGACCAAAATCCTTAGCGCTTTCCTTCTTTTATTTAATATAATAGAACATCATCAAAAACAACCCCCAATGATTCCTACACAATTTAAAAAGCCCCGAATAAAAATCATGTGACTTGCATCCAATAAAAATCATATAACTTGCAGCCAATAAAAACACAAGTACAACAACCTGACTAATGAATATTAAATATTAAATGTCCTCATAAATCTTCTGAAAAGATTTACATCAAAACAATTCATAATATAATATATAAATACTTTTTGTCAATAAAAATCTAAAATATAAATAATTATAACCTCTGTGCTAGAAGAAAACACTTTAAATTTATATGTTCATTGAGACTGGGTTTAATATCTGCATGTAAGCATATATGCCACTCTGTTTCACAGCATTCTAACAATACATTATAATCACCAAGAAAATTGTTCAGATCAATTTGATCCATAACAAAAAAACTGAATTTCCTAAAATCAAAGAATGTTTAGCTAGGGCATTGTTTAGATCTTTTTTACAAATAACCAAATTGTCCTTGTATATTCTTTTGCTTAGCTTGTGGAAAGTTTTTGAGTTTAATGGCAAATTTTATAAACAAAAGAGTGGTGTGGTGATGGGAGTCTGTATGGCCCCAGTTTTTGCCAACCTAGTTATGGCTTCATGGGAACAGCGTTTTATTAAGACTCATCTACTATTTGATAGGATTGTCATTTATAAAGGCTTTATTGATGACTTGTTTTCATTTGGAAAGGCACACAGGAAGAAATGTCCTTCACCCACGATTTAAACAGTAGTACCCATTTTTGGGATTTTACCATGAGTGGGTATGGTAAACACAAATTATTTGGATTTAAATTTACATTTTAACAGTGTAGGCCAGATTGAAAGTAAAGTACACAGGAAGAACACTTTTATTAACAACTATTTGCACTACCACAGCCTGCATCTGCAGCATATGAAAAATGGTATTGTGAAAGGGCAGTTAATTTGATTAAATAGGTTAACTAGTTTGGATTCTGTTTTTAACACAGATGTAGACTATTTAAAGAATATATGTTTGGAAAGAAAGTATTCTTTAGAATTATTGCCTGTAGCAGTTAATGAAGTTTATAAGCTCAGACATGACAAATGTAACCCTACTTTGAGATCTTCAAATGTTTCTGTATTGAATGATTACAGCCCTTCTAAGAAGAACATTACATCTGACTTTAGAGGTACTTTCCCTTTACCCCTAACTACAGATATGGGTGTTATTAAGAACATTATGACAAACAATTGGAAAATTATTTTAGGAAATAAAGAAATGACTGACATACTAAGAAATAACCTGTCGTTTACTTTTAAAAATGGCTTCAATGTAAGATCACTACTAGAAAGATCTAGGAATTTAAATAAAATAAATGTTATAGACTTTGATACATTTAAATGCGGCAAATGTAAATACTGCCGCTTTTTAGCTAACTGATCTACAATTTATATTGAAGCCATAAATAAGAACATTACAGCTAAAGGTAGCTTTACTTGCGAGTCACATGGAGTAGTATATATTGCATGTTGTGAAACATGCCCTGGGTATTATGTTGGCAAAACTTTGCTCAAGCTAAGTAAAAGAATATATGAGCACACTTTGGCTATTCGTAAAAGAAATCTAAAATATGCCCTAGCTAAAATGATGTGAAGCAGAGTGGCAGTTACGCTTACATGCTGATATTAAACCCGGACTAAATGAACATATAAATTTAAAGTGTTTTCTTCTAGCACAGAGCTTATAGTTATTTATATTTAAGATTTATAATTACAAAAAGTTTTTTTATATTTAATATTCCGGATTGTTTTGATATAAATATTTTCAGAAGATTTATGGGGTCATTTAATACTTAATATTTATTAGGTTGTTGTACTTGTGCTTTCATTGGCTGCAAGTCACATGATTTTTTTATACAGGGCTTTTTAAAATTTGTAGGAGTCATTGGGGTTTGTTTCTGAGGAAGTTCTATTATATTAAATAAAGGAACGAAAGTGCTAAGGATTTTGGTCACCAGGTCTTGCCTTCCTATTTGTTTTTCTGTTTTATTTTTGGGTTCCCTTTTGACAAATATTAATGTGTTCCAGTTGAAGGAGGGGCTCAAGTTCTGGAATCTTTCTATTTACACTCTAGTATTGAGTATTTTCACTATGATGTTGTCCAGACTTAAATTTGAGTCTATTATCTAGGAATGCCCAGTAGAAGGACACTGCCTAAAATAAACGCACCGTGTGAAAGCAAAAGCTTCAGCCAGTAAATGGAAACCCTTGTATGAGAGGTGTAAAACACCAATAGCAAAATAGAAAGTCTTATCTATCATCTCACCCCATACTGATACCTACTGGACATCATTAGAATGACATCCATTATGTAGCCAATTATTAAATCCAGTTACCTCACTTTGGCAACTAGGCATCATTCTTGGTGACGGCAAGATATTATTGAAGTCCAGTGTCTTTCCTGACTCTAACACATGCATAGTAAGTACCAGCACATCTTTTTGCATGTCTGTCTGGGATGAGTACCTCAGGTTATTCACTGCTACATGGGCCACCTTTAGGTCGTAGTCAATTTGTTTGACTTAAGGGTCTTTAGTTCTCTTGCAATATCTGCTTACAGCCCTGATGTTCTTTTCCACTCTGGTGAGTGTGCAGTCTGTATGCCTAACAACAGTGTTGCCTATGACTAAAGCATTTCCTTGTGTGGAAATAGACTTATTGCACCTTATGCCTATTTCCACGATGCCTCTTAGGTGTGCTGTGTGGGGATTCATTGATTCATAGATTGCCACTAGTCAACAATGTGGGGAGGGGGCTTTCTAAGCCTAGCCAAGTTTTACCAAAAGAAAAAAAGAATGTGAGTGGTGACTATGCATGATAGTAGTAAAGCTTCTGTATTCAAAGACTGCAATTGTCACCAACAAGCAGCACAGCAGATATTTGGGTGTGCTTTATAAGGTCCCAGTCCATGAAGGTCCTTATTGCAAAAACCTGACTTCAGTGCTTTTGCCCTAAAAGATTGTGACCTGCTTCAAAATGCCATCAAACCCACCATTTGTATTTTTGTGTTTTTTAAGTATATGCGTATGTGTGTTGTGTATTTAATCCAATCTTCCAGCTTACAATGGTCTGCAGACACACACACACACACACACACACACACACACACACACACACACACACACACACACACACACACAAACACACACAAACACACACACACACATACACACACACACACACACTACACTAGTTTGAGTTTCCAAACCACCTCACATATACCCAACTTCTCATTATCCACTCCATTCTCAACAAACCATCCTCCTGCCCTCGTCTCTCTTTACTAGTCTCCCTCTATACTCCCACCCGATCATTAAGGAGCTCAGATCAACATCTGCTACAAATTTACAAACCTAACAAATGTGCAGGACAGAACTTATACAGCTACTCTCCAGCCATTCTCTGGAACAAGCTTCCCTTGACTCTAAGAAGCCTACCCCAGATCCATACTTTCAAGATCTCTCTTAAACACTACCTTACCCACCTCACTACTTGCCCCTGCAACCTCCCCCCATTAACCTAGTACACATCTTGGTCTCTTCACACCTCTCTCACCTTCCCTTCGTCAGCCTACTATCCATCTCATCCTCCCTCCGTATCACCTATCAAACCCCGTCTTTCCCACACACCTTCCTGCCACTCCTTACTTTTTACCTTAAGACCTGCTCTCTCCTACCTAACCCTTGACAGTATGTATAAAACCTTTCCCAACCCCTCACAGGCCACCTATTACATACTAGGACCCTCACAATTACTAATCCATAAATCCTATCAACTCATTATCACCCCTCTTCACTAACTCATCAACCCCCCCAATCCCACTGCTCCCCCCACTTATCCTGCTTACATCACCCTCAACTACCCTCCATCTGCTCTAACTCCATTACAACTTTAAAGCTGCCATCTAACTGTATCTGTGTTAAAACTCTCACTTGTCTCCCTATTTATATGCAATTAACTATCATTACTCTATTTGTGTATTTAGCAAAATTTGTGTTCTACTATTTTTACATTCTTCTATTGAGTATTGTGTAAATAGAAGAATTGTTGAATTCTTGTATTATTCTACTGTATACTAGAGCTTTTCTCCCCGGGCTTCATCTGAAAAAGGGCTCTGTCCCAGTCAGACTATCCCTGTCAACAAATATCAAATAAATAAATAAACACATACGCATGCAGGCAGGAGGCAGCAATGTGATCACTACAATAAACCTGCTTTGTGCAGAGTGATGCCCCCTCCTGCAATTAACAGGTGAAAGGAATTGCAATTCGTCTTGCATTTTTCTAATTTTGGAATGATGTATTTCAATTGATTCTGTACTTGTTTCTCCCTAGGTGAAGGGTGAAGCCGATGCTTCGGTATCAGCAAGAGTTAGAAAATGGCTACCTATTTGTAGACTAGTCTGAAGGATGATGCAGAGTCCCTTTCTCCTAATGATGTGTGTGTGTGTGTGTGTGTGTGTGTGTGTGTGTGTGTGTGTGTGTGTGTGTGTGTGTGTGTGTGTGTGTGTGTGTGTGATACAGTATTCTCAAACTGAAATATGGGCATGGCTTTGTGAAATATCCATACAATGACTCTGTATATTTGTCCTCTTAAGACAGGCTACACCTGTTTCTCTCTGAGATTTATCGTACTGTTTAGCTTATACTTTCTCTCACCTGTTAATTGCAAGAGGGAGTGGTATCCCAGAATCTGCAGAAAACAGGTTACCTTCCTTCGCCGACTCACGGTTCAGCAACAGTCAGGTGCCAAACAGCTCCACCATCCTGTTGAGTCTCACTTCCGTTTCATTTTTTTTTTTTTTTTTTTTTTTTTTTTACTCTGAACTCGCACTACAGTGCCTAAAGATGTTTCACTTCAAAAAAGAAAAAAGATTTAGGAGGGATATAGCAAATAAATTTTTGAGACAAAATCACAAATGTTTCTGAAAATTATGCACATCTTAGAAATAAGGATTAAGTCTATGAACTGTTAAGAAGTTTTATCTTGGTCCTCTAGTTGATTAATGCATGACTTAAATTATTTAAACTTGACAATGTTCACTGGCAATGGCTGAAATAGGTTTGTGGGGTTCAGCCCACTGTCTCTCTACATTAGTAAATGAAAATAAAGAGCATGTTATTGGGGTCCATCGATGCAGTGTTTTTGGCTTTAGAAAGTGTATTGATGACCTGTTCCCTAGTAATGGTTGGGGGGATTGTGGTATGTAGTATTTCCTTTGGACTATCAGGGGCAGTGGGGGAAGAAATTTGAGCTGAAACTGACAGATAAAAGGTTGTTATTGGCATCCGGCTCAGTGTGGGTGATGCCATTTACAGTAAGTTCTGCAAATTGCTCCGTAATTCCCTTGAAGTTACAGACATAGCCATAGAAATCTTTGTGGTTCTCCTTTGAAGTATTAATTTACCCACTTAGCTGCCTGTTAAGCTTGGTCAGGGGGCTTTTGTTATGTTGGGCTTTGTTCTCTCTTTGCTTGGCCAAGATTTTTTTCTTTTGTTGTGTAACTACAAATGTAGTAGGCACAGTAGGCTGTATGAACCACCTTGCCTTCATCCACAGTTCTGGTGACTGATTCAAAGAAGTCCACCCGGTTGCTGGGAGGGAAGCTGAGGGACAGGTATATTGCCTGATTCAGGGATAACTTGTTGACTACCTTAGGCATAAAGGAGGGGTTGGTGTGGAATGAAATCCTGTCCTTAATGAAGACTAGGAAGGGAGGGAAGCCTTAAGGCACCACCTCCATAACCCTTCTGTCAGAAGTGACTGCCAACAATATAGTTTCCAGAAAAAAATTTAGGGAGGTGGAGGCTGCCGGATCAAATGGGGCCAGGGTCAGTTTTTCCAAAACAAAGTTAAGATCCCAGGGAGGTGGCATTAGTCTCCTGGGGGGGGTCTCATGTGGAGGATGCATTTCAGGAATTGTTGGCCTCAAACCTGAAAGCCAGGGGAGGTGACAGAGACAGACAGGCAGAAATGGCTGACTTACACTTTTACTGAAGAACAAGTCAGCCCAGCACCTAGGGTACTGCAGGAGGCCAGGAAAACCCAACACAAGTAAATCTTATTTATCCAAATGGAAAAGATTTTCATTATGGTGTCTCCTACATAATTTGGACCCAGTAACAGTGGATGTTCCCACAGTCCCATCATACCTGTGTAAGTTGGTGCCTTAAGGCTGTCCTCCCTTCGTAGTCTTCAATAAGGACAGGATTTCACTCCACACCAACTCCTCCTTTATGCCTAAGGTGGTCAACAAGTTATCACTTAATCAAGCAATATACCTGTCCCTCAGCTGTGAGGCTTTTGTCCCACCTCTCCCTATTTTCTGCTGTGTCTTAAGTTGGTATAACTGTTTTTTACAGCTTGTGTCATCTGACTATCTGAAGGATTACTTGTATAATAATAGATCCTGTTAGTTAACAGCCTGCATATCAATGCTGGAACCTGTGTCTAACAGAACTCTTTTCAAACTGTCTGGAAATATACAGAGCTAAGTATATTTTTTGGCTCTTCAGAATTGTGTACTGTAAATTGTTGCTGGACTAATTTTATTCAGAGTTGTGCACTGTTATTTTTGATTCACTGTATAGTTTTTCAGATCTCTGCTGAAAGTGTTTTGTCCTACCCACCCTCTCTATCTCTGGTTTGTTGTTTAAATTTGGTGGCTTTTACAGTTGCCCGCCCCACTGTAGATTTAACCTGGGACACTCCCCCCAGTCCCATCTCTTTACCACATTCTACCTAATACACTCCTTCTGCACTTGTTTTTAGTCATTTTTAATTTAATTGCATTTTTTTAAACTGTGTTTGGTCTAATATTGCTACATGCTCAAGTGTGCTAGCTTGCACTGCATTTGGATTGTTTTTACTGCTGTTTTAGCTACTTTTCTGTAAAAAAAAAACAAAAAAAAACTGTAAGCCTGTTTCCTACCTTTCCTGTAACCAGTGTAGTCCAGTTACAGATTTGCTGTATCCAGGACTGTATGTTAGCTTCTGAGCCCCCCCCCCCCCAAGACTGTCTGTGTTGGAGGGAAGCCTTCTAGCTTGTCAGTGGGAGTAGTAAGCACTAGGTAACCTGTCTACCACATAAGGAGTGGTTTTGGCCCAGAAATTGTAGTTATTGGCCGTCTGGGCAATCTTTTCCATCTCTCTTAACTTTCTGATTTGAAAGCCTGCATTTGCACTTGTTTCTTTCCTGTAAGTAGTCCAGTGCAGATACAGATTCTTATTTTTAGCACTCATATTTGCTTATTCGTGCTCAGCACTTGTTCAGAACTTGTTGTAAGCACTAAATAAGCTACTAATTACTGTAGCACTAAACCTTCGTCATTAGCTAGAGGAAAACCATTTTTGCAGTTACTTTTCTCACTTGCTTAGAGAAAAACAGCTCTTGTACTCACTTTCCTCACTTATTTAGAGGAAAATAGATTTTTATTCAGACATGTCCAAGGGTCAGCTCCCTGTGTTCTCTCCTGTCTATCTGATGAATCTGGCCATCTTGTGACAATGTAGAAATTGTCTTATGTACACAGACAACCCTCTCCTCCTACCACCCAACACTACAACCTGTGAGAGATGCACTTATCTAGCCAAATTGGAGGTAAAGCTCTCTCCAACCAAGACCAAACTTGACATTCAAGAGGAGAAGGTAAACACTTGCACCTCACCACACTTATCACATAGTCTCACTAAATCTACACCACCAAAATCCACACATAGAAACACAAAAATATTCACGGAGGCTCTCAATAATAATCTGCCCAAGCAACAGAGACCTCCAAAGCAGAAATGCAAGCAACTTCCACCCCATAACACAACCCAAATGACACATAGCACTCAGACTCAGTGTGCCACTAAGGCAAAACAACGTATTCAGCACACTAGTCATAGGTGACTCTCTAGTCAGTCACACTGATGTCCCACTCACCAGGCTAAACAAGGAGAAGGTTACTGTCAGCTGCCTGTCGTGTGCCAGGATCCGCCACATAACCCATGCACTCAGGTCACTCCAAAACAAGTACAAATATGACTCTGTCATTGTCCATGTTGGTGTGAATGACCTGAGACATACCTCCTTGGACTACATGAAAAGAGACATGGAAGTGCTCTCCGAACTTGTAGCCCAGGCAGGTATGACCCTAGCCATGAGTAGCATTCTGCCATCACCAAGAATGATACCGAAGTACAAGGACAAAATGATTGACTTCAACAAATGGCTGAGCTTCTGGTGTCATTCTAGGGGGGATCCAGTATCTGTCTGCTTGGGATGACATGGTTGACAGGCCACGATGCTTAGCCATAGATGGCCTACACCTGTCACCCCTGGGATTCCAGATACTGGCAAAGGCTCTTGCCGCCCCTATAGTGCCTTTTTTAGGCAAGGCTCAAATGACAAATTCACCACCATAACAGGAACAGGCAAGCAAAAACTGAGGGTAATGCTACTCAGTGCTAGAAGTCTAAATCTCAAAATGCACTCACTCGAGGCACTCCTTAAAATGGAGAACATCGATATTTGTGCAGTGACTGAGATCTGGTTCAAGGCTCCAGAGACCACCCCTGCAGTACCAAGCTATAACTCATACCACACTTTTCAGCCATGTAACCTGGACCGGAACACCAAAGGTGGAGGTGTGTCCATATTCATTAAGGATATCCACACCTCCAGGCTAGTTGCTCAGCATAATGCATCTGAGGTTATCCAAGTGCAACTAACTCTGGGCAAAACTGCAATCCAAATTGTAGCTTGCTACAGATCCCCCACCATACCCCAAGATTCCCACTCCTCTTTTCTTGATATACTGGAAAATATTAGGGTTCAACCAAACACCCTAATAATGGGCAATTTCAACTACCCCACCATTAACTGGGAAAACTACTCATGTACCAACTCCTTCACACAACGCTTTCTGGAATTCATAAACTCCAATGCCCTGGATTAACTTATCCACACCCCCACCAGGGGCAACAATATCCTAGACCTAGTCATTACCAACATGAGTGACTGGTGTTCCACACCTGAAGTCAACTCCTTGTTGGTCCGATCCAACCATAAGCTAATCACCCTTGATATCCACATCCCACCCCCACCCCCCATTAAGGAAACCATGGTAAAAAATTTCTCCAAAGCCAACTTCATGCTTCTTAAGACAGAAGTGGTGAACTTCACGAAACCCATGCAGATGGACAATACAGTTACGACTGCTGAATCCTACACAAATGTACTCTATAAGCACTTACACGAGTGCATGGATTGTGCTATCCCAAACAGAACCAAGATGTTATCCTCCAAAAAAAGGAAGGCAATCTGGCGGTCCCCTGCCATAAACAAACTGTACAACAGAAGGAAGAAATTGTTGCAAAAGAGAGTAAAATCCCATGAGTGGAGAAGCTCCCGGGTCAGCCTCAGTAAGAAGCTGAGATCCCTTATAAGATCCTCCAAAGCTAGCTACGAAAACAAAATCACCACTGATTCTAAGGACAACCACAAAGCATTCTATAGCTATGTCAAGAATCTCAATGGCAACACCCAGAGCTTCACTGAGTTACAGCACAATGGCATGAAAATTACAGAACCAACTGATATTGCCAACATCCTGGCAGATAGGTTCAGTGCTAACTTTACACCCCCATCCTCTAAAAGGCCCATATCTATACAGGAAGAATGCAGAGTCCCCATACACACAACTACTCTGATAAAAGCTGCACTCTCTAAAGCCAAAAACACAGCATCCATGGGACCGGGCAACATCCCGGGCTGCATTTTACACGAACTTCAGAACGAACTGGCTCCCCACCTAAGCACCATGTTCAATCATAGCCTCACATCATGCTTTTTGCCCACTGAATGGCACATAGCAATAGTTCTCCCACTCCACAAAGGGGAGCCACCACTAATCCCAGGAACTATCATCAAATTAGCCTGACTGGTTTGCAAGGCCATGTAACGTATCATCACGGAACTCATAAACAAAGACATTGGTAACCTCCAAACTTTGGAACTCACCTAGTTCGGGTTTGTGAAAGGCAGATCATGCCTCCTGAACCTGATCGACTTCTTTGAGGCAAGCACCATAGTCGTAGATGAGGGTAAGGTGGTTCACACAGTCTATCTTGACCTCGCCAAGGCTTTCGACAACATCCCCCATTCTGGAATTATAGCTAAACTCACTAAACTAGGTATAAATCCCTGTGTCACAAGATGGGTTGCCAAATGGCTCACTGACAGAACCCACACTGTAAAAGTTGCACACTCCAAATCTGACCTCAAACCAGGGACAAGTGGAGTACCACAGGGTTCAGTCCTGGGACCTCTCCTGTTTGGTATCTACTTCTCTGAAGTACAGGCTAACACAGAAAGCCTCTGGCTAACGAGGTTCACAGATGACTGCAAACAAGGAACCATAGTCAAGTCCCCAAATGATGTGGAAATCCTACAGAAGGGCCTCGCTGAGACAGATGCCTGGTGTCAGAGCCATGGCCTCAAGCTCAGTGCCAAAAAGTGCATTGTCATCACCTTTTGTAAAAAGTCTGTACCCATGAACTACTACATAGACAGCCATCTAAGTAACACCGAATGTGTGATAAGAGACCTTGTGACCCAGGTGGACAGTAGTCTGTCCCTTGATAGTCACATCGCCACAGTAGTCAGGAAGTCCTTCTATGTGGCACACCTCATCATAAAAGGGTTCTCATCCAAGAAAAAAGAGGTCATTGTTCCCATCTACTCGACACTCATTAGACACATTATAGAGTACAACACCCCTTTTGGAATGTAACTCACAAGACATCTGCAGCAGCTGGAAAGGCCACAGAAGTACCTCACAAAGAGGATTACTGGCCTCAAACAGATGCCCTACACTTACCATCTCAAAAAACTCCAGCTTTACTCTGTAACATATCGCCTACTCCAAGGTGATCTCTGCCTAACATATAAAGCTATGTCAAACCCAGAGCTGTTGGACATGCTACACCGAAACAAATCCCAATCTCTCCAAGCTACACAGTCTAGGGACCTAAATCTTGTCACCACAATAAACAGGACATGCTGGAGGGATAGATTCCTGTCCCAGAGACTTCCCAAACTCTGGAACAGGCTACCCATCTATGTCAAGCAAAGTTCTTCATTAACACTCTTCATAAAAAAATCATGATGAGTGGATGGGAAATAGGAAATACACTCCAGGGATCACTTCTGTGTCTCTGCTCGACAGTGGCACAGGAAAATAACTTTCTTGGGTGGCGTAAGCCAGGGAACCTTGTTGGCTAGGCTTATGTAGGCCCTCGGGCCGATAGCCTAGTACCTACCTATGAACCTATGAACCTATAACTGACTGATACTGTGATTCCACTGGGGGGGGGCTTGTCTTTTGAGTTTGTGTTATTTTAAAATATGAGTGGACACAGCTATCTCTATACAGTTATCAATATGGCCACACAGGTATTTGTGAATAGATCAGCATATGGATGTGGTGCTTACTTGGTTTTGGGGTGCTTAGAATTTAACCAAGGTGTCACTTAGTAAAGAGATTAGCCTTGGAATAGTTCCTAAAGGTTTGTGTTTTAAATGGTTTCCCAAATTTAATTTTTATTTCAAGCAGTACTGCCTTATGGTCAAATCTGATAAATGAGGACATTACATTGGATGATGAACATTGGTCTCTCATTTTTGGGAGTACAAAGTCAAGTCTATTTTACATATTGGTAAGAGAATGGACTAGCTTTTTCAAGAGGTTGGCAATAACAAAGTTTAGGAATCAATGGACTTGTGAATTCGAAGTGGTTTAGGATTCCCAATCTATAGATAAGTAATCACTCATGATGATTGTTTTGGGTTGAAAGGTGAGGGAATCTAGTACTTTGAGATAGGTAGTATAGGTTTCCTGGGACATAGAGGGGGCTCTAGATGTTGCAAGGATATGGTATGAGACCTTGTTAATGGTGATTTGCACATGTAAGAGTTCCAATGAGTCATACAATTTAACTAGTCTGGATGTTAGGCTGATTTCAATATAGTCTGAAACTCCTTCGCCTTTAGTTCCTTCCTCTGCAGTAGTTTGTCTACAGATGGGATAGGCATATGACCTTGCACTGCCAGGTACTCTTTGTGACTTTAAAACATGTCTCCATTACTACACAGATGTCTACACTTTCCAGGGAGAGGAAGGCCTGCAGAAAGTGGAGTTTTTTCTTAAGATTTCTAGCATTGAGCTGTACCAACTTCAGATGCTCCTTCGTATGCTCATTTTACTCATTCACTGCACTGGAGCTCAGGAAGTTTGCACTGTGACTTCCAATGGGTGGAGCCTAAGCCTCTTGACAGAATCAGATTATGTCTTCACATTTCAAACAAATATTCATATCTCTGGAACCATAGCGGCTATGAAAGAAATATAAATGACAAACCCTTCAGCACAAACTATTTTTATAATGGTAGTATTCTTTAGGTTCTAGGTCTTAAACTGAATTTTATAAGTCACACTGGGGCGGCCACGGTGGTGCAGTGGTTAGCATTGCCACCTCACAGCAAGAGGTTCACCGGCTCGATCCTCGGCTGGGGTGCCTTCTGTGCAGAGTCTGCATGTCCTCCCTGTGGTCGCGTGGGTTTCCTCCGGGTGCTCCGGTTTCCTCCCACATCCCAAAAACATGCTGCACGTGGATTGGACACTCTAAACTGGCCCTAGGTGTGAGTGCGTGTGTGTGTGTCTGCCTTCTGTGGAAGGTTGGACGCTGGGCTGGCAACTCGACACTGTAAAACTCCACTGCCAATCATGAGCGGACAAGTGATCCGCTGTGGCGACCCCTAACTGGGAAAAGCTGAAAGAAGAAGAAGTAAACACAGTAACTATTACATTTGTAATATTCTGTAAACAACTTACAATATCTCAGCAACCACTCAAGTTACACACATACTGTCAGCAGCATTTTATTTATCTAGCCGAGATCTTTCATGTGAGGCTAAGGTGTTCTGTCTGCGTTACTTGGTTGTTGAGATATTTTGAAAAATTTGAAAATTATAGCTATATAAATTAATATCATAAAAACAACAGTTAATATCTCTTTACCTGCACTAGTCAGAGGTCAAATATTAATGCAGTTGAGTTTGCCATTGTGTAAGCTTTAAGATGAAATATTGTAAAAGCTTGTACATAGCATAGTTTTGAAATTATTGTGCAAATATGAACAAGCAATATTTGATTCCTAGAGTCGTCAGTTGGAGTAAACTGCAGATGCAACTGGAGACATCACTCGGATGAATTTATCAGTTTTGCATTTTCTAAAAAAAGGCACTATGGGGTGGAAAAGGTCTTTGCCAATATCCAAAAGACTAGAGGGATAAGTGAAGACCATCCCTGCGAAGCAGCATGGTCTATCAACCATGTCCTCTCAAGCCATCAAATATTGTACCCCCAAGGATTGACATGAGAAGCTAAGCCAGTTATTGAAATCAATCATTTTCTGTTGGTAATGTGGCATCATCCTTGGAGAAGGTAGTATGCTGCTCAGTGCTAGGCTCATACTTGCATGAGACAGATAATCAGCGGGCTCTACCATGTCTCACTTCATATAGGTAAGAGAGGTAGTCTCAGGTCATTAACAGTCATATGGACTATGACAGAGTCAAACTGGTACCTGCGGTTCAATGACCTGAGTACCTGAGTGACTTGACAGATCTTAGCCCCTGAAAATACCGTTAATCTTGACTCTCTCCTTTCTCAGTCCGAGGAGGAGGACATTGGTGCTCCTTACTATAGAATCACCAATGACCAGGACATTTGGCTGTACACTGGGCTGCCTTAAGGGCTTAGCAGTAGAGCCATTGAATACAGTGTTACTATCTACAGATGTAGGTGATGTTTTAATGGAGTGTTTACATGATGGATAAAGACCCTTTTTTGATTGTGCTGTACAGGAGGTCTTAGTGTTTTAGGAAGGTTACCTGTAAGTACCTCAGCATAAGTAGTTTTATATGTGGAGTCTTTACTCTGTGCAGTAGGCATGGTGGAAGTGTCAATGACAACCTCTGTAAGATTAGTTTTGGTTGTATGAGAGTTTTGTCTCCAATGTTAAAGTGTATTTACACCTCTAACATACTTTATCTGTTTTAGTAAGAATAAGTCAGTTGTCAATGTACATGAGGCAATTGCTACAGTGCCTCAGAACACTCATCTCAACCAGACTGGACACAGAGAGATTTGGGAAGTACATGTCCATAGCTACTGACCTACTAGGGAGGAGTCAGGGGAAATTTAAATATTGAATAAGTCAATAACACAAGGAACTTGATGGGCAATGCTCATCTATGTGTGAACAAGATGTTTTAGTAATTTAAAAAGTCTGTCTAAACACTAAGGGCATTTTAACAGAAACTTACCTTATGAGAGATCAGTATCTACACAGATTAAAAGGGAGAATTACGCTGTGAGATATAGATATTTATACAGATCACTGCTAGGTGCCTCTGCACGGAGAACAGCAGTTCCAAATAAAGACTATAAAAAAGGTAAACCATGGTGTGATTAACAGAACTGTGCCTGCACCAGGAGATTTATACTACAACAGTGGAGAGACTTCTTACTACATAAAGACTTTTTGTCAGCTGTGGTTTGTTCCTGTGGATGTTCCATACCATCTACATTATTTTTATTTTTTTACATCGCAGGGACATTTATTCCATGGTGGTGCTACTTCATTTTACAGATATTCAAATGTTAAACCAGCTAGCCCTCTATCCAATCAAATTAAAGAACAATAAGACTTACACTAGCAATTCCCAGCTCATAAGGGTGTAGGCTGCCCCTCTTCCTATAGGAGTGTAGACTAAAAACCTCCTAATGTAAAATAACCGGTCTGGAGTCCAACTGCATAAACCAGAAGATAGACACTTAGAATAGAAGGCACAATAAGCTTTCACCAGCAATTTCTAGCTTGGAAGGGTGGAGGCTACTCTCTCCTCCCAAAAGTTTAATTCACTAATGGGTGGGGTTGCCAGATGATATCTCAGTGTTTAGTAGAATGAGTTGGGAGGAGTGTGAAAAGTTAGATTTATATTAAATGTCAGGCAATCCAAAAGCCACCAAGTGCAAATGCAGACAGATCAGCAATAGTCAGGCAGAGAACAGCAAGGCACACAGCACTACAGATAAATAAGTATGCCATTAATACTTGTAGTTAAATGAGAAATGCTATTCCTCAGCTCCTCAAACTAATTAGCTGGATTTTACTCAGTCTCTGTAAAATAATTATTTTCTAACTTACCCTAGCCAAGACCTCTTAAAACTCAAAAAAAGACAAAAAAACTAAAACAAAACAAAATGCAGTATAAAAATAAAGTGTCAGTAACCAGACCTTACCTTAAATGAATAACTCCAATCCAAAATCAAATGCAGGCAAAGATCAATGATAGTCAAATGCAAACAGAGATCAGCAATAGTCAGAGAACAGAAATTCGCATTGTAGTATGTGTAAGTAAAGAAATGCTAGGTTATTACCTTAAATGCTGGGGGCTGGGATACATTCAACTGTGTCATGGGTGCATCAGGTAACATACTTGTCTTTTGCGCAGAAAGCTGTGGGGTCTCTTCCCTCAACAGGCAGATGGATTGCTGAATATGTAACATAATAATAATAATAATTATAATAATAATAATAATAATTATAATAATAATAATAATAATAATAATAATAACAATAGTAATAATAATAATAATAATGTGACATAAGAGGGAGGGGGTGCTGCACTAGTGAGTGTGTTGTCCTTCAGATGAGACAATAAACTGAGGTCCCATCTGCTTGACTTGGTGGAAGGTTACCTGGATGTAAAAGATTCCATGGCACCTATTAAATTAAGGAGGAGTAGGTCCCTGATGCCCTTCTCCTAGTAGTATAAATATTACATTGGGCTTCCCCTAGAAGGAGACCACTAGCCTAGCAGGATTAATCCATTCAACACAGGGAAAAATTAGAGTGTGTTACTAGAGGTTTTGTCATTTTTTGCTCTACAGCCTCAGCATAAATTATGGGCCTAATAGTGTGCTGTGGATGATGTGGTGCTGTGATTCTTACTGATAGTGAACTGATGAGATGTTTGCCTCTAAGTTTCTTAAATATTTAGTTTTTCAAGTGGTGCCACTAGTGAACATTCAGTATGGATACACTTGCTACAATGCCTTAGAACACCTGATGTAACCAGACTGGCCACAGATGGGTAGATAGCTTAGTGATGAGCCATGTTGCTAAAGGGTGGAAGATGAAGACTTGCATAATTCTCAAGAGTTAGAAAGAGACTGCTATAGTAAACTACAAAAGTCTACAGATAAAGTATTTAGGATGATACTCTGAAGTACTCAGAAGTATCTCCTGAACCTTACTTCCTAGCCCCACTCAATTAGAATGTACTTTATCAGAGAGTAATTTCTTCTCTTTTGTTCTCTTTTGTTCTGCTATTCACTTCTACTCCCTACTTTACAACATTTTCTGGATATAATAACATTTCTACTCTATGTTTTGTATATTTTCAGACTGCAGTGGCATTTCTACTCTGCTTTTCAAAACATTCAGGCTGCAGTGTCTTGGTGTGTAAGTCGCTTCCTTCTATGGTTCTGCTCTTTCACGTTGCTCTATCACAGCTGGATGCAGAATTTTAGTGTGTAACCCCCCCCCCACACCTTTTACATGTTCTATTCTTGCAGGTTCTTCAGTCATGGGTGTTGATTGACAAATCTTAAACTGTGTATATTCTGCTTTTTGTTTTTTACCTTTATGGCTTTCTAACAGTATAGTTTGATTGTTGCTATATTCATACTCTCTAGTGGATATGACCTGTGGTTGCTTTTCCCATTTATAAATTAAGCAGAGGCACATTGGTAGGCTTATACACCTGTTGATTCCTTTCCCAACACTGATAGTGTGGCCTACCAAAAGAACTACTTTCTTCCGATTGCTTCTACAATTCTTTGAAGTAGGAGAAATATTTCATTAATATCACACCATATATTAAACTGGAAATGTCAGAAGTGCAATGAATTGCTTCTGAAACCCATTTACACTATTTTCTGAGTAATACAATTTCTTATCATCATAAACCCATATTACATGCTAGTAATATTTTTTATGTGCATGCTGTAATTTTATAAATGTTACCACACTGCCAGACTTCGCCTAATAGTTCTAGCACTTCTGTGCCACCAATTAAGGCATAGTACTTAATTAAATTGGCAAATGCACAGTAATCAAATGCAGTCTTAATCATTTAGAACATAATTTATAACATTCCATAAACATAATGGCACTATTATCATGCTTATTAGAGATTTCACTTTTCACGGGTACAACAGCATTACTATCATTAGTACAAAATGTATGTGTCCTCTTTCACACATTTAAGACACTGTACATCTAAAGGGGTTATTTTATATTTGTTAACAACACTGGATACAGGTTTTACTAGAGGTCGGCACTGCTCAGTCCCATAGTTTCATTGTATACTTCACTTGCCAGTGCCCTGCATAGCTTCTTACTTGTGTGCAAGGCAAATAGCACCACAAGCATTTGTACATGAGACTTAAACTTTCACCATATTATAAACAAAACCTGCTGTTGGGATAGATACTCCCCTCAAAAATCTCTCTTCACTTAAAGCCTTTCCATTCCTGTTAAGCAAAGTACCTCCTAACCATCTTCATCTGCAATCTAGATGAATGGATGGGTAGCCATAAATACACCCCAGGTTATTTCCCACAATCCCTTATGAAAAGAGGAAACAAAGAAGTGGGATTTGCATGGACTAAGCTACAAATGACTCACCTAATCAACTGCTTAGTAATTTTCTATGAATCTGTAGCAATAGAGCATAACATCATTCACAGTTGTTAGGGTTAGTTTTGCATACACACATTCTTAAAAAACAGGCAAACCTCTTTTTGATTTGTCAATTGCTGTAATTTTTATTTTTATCATGTTGACCCACAGAAAAAAACATAAAGTGATTTAAGTTAGATAATTGTTATCTTACCATCTTTTCATGAGAAAAAAGATCCCTATTTGGAAGTTTTGAGCTTGTTTCTTTGAGGTACTTTGAACTCTGACAAGTAATGCCTTTTTGACTTTATCATAGTCATGATAATCAGCCCCCTCCTTGGCCATGTTGTCCAGTTAACGGGGCCGAAGAGGTCCTGGCCAGGTCAACTCATTTGCTTCCCTCCTGGTGAACTAACTGCTCAAAGGTAGTAAGATATGTCTTCCTCCTTGATAAGTTGCTATAATGGTGGCATTGTCCTTGTGGTAGCCATTGACCTAGCTGCAGCAACTATGTTCTGCATTAACTGCTATACCATTGTCATCTGGGCACATGGATCCATGCAGAGGTGCACTAAAGAATCCTAACACATACCTTAAGGCTGCTTCTCCCTCTTTCAGGCTACTGTATGGAATTACACACACATTTTGAGAATAATATGTTTAGTCACAGGGGTTTGGCATTAATGACTTGTGTGAAAATGTCTGCCACAATTTACCAATGTGGAAGATTACAGCAGCTGAGATCACCAGCCTTATAAAAATGCAGTTTGTTACAGTATATGTATTCAATGCATGTTATTCTTAGCAAAAACAAAACCTCATGATTTATCTAAAACACAACAAGTGCCTTTTTTCTCAGTCTTATAGTGAGTCTTGATAAGTTTCTCTGGATTCCTTTGCCATGAAAGGATTGCAGTTTCTGCTTCTAGGCTTTCCTTCACTGTAGATGGTCCTGCTTTTCAGAGTTCATGCTTTGGAGACCAAATCCCCTTTCACGTGTGGCAAATGCTCTCTGATTGAGATTCTTTTAATCATCGTTTTGCATTAATTCATTAGGTCAATGCAGAATGCTGCTGCAAGACAGTCAGTGATCTTTGTCTTATTAAAAGAAGCACAATTTAACAGAAACACTATTTATTTAAAGTAATACTATTCTATTTACATCGAAATCTGCATAACACTGTTGTGTACTTTACTTATTTTCACTGACCGCTTTATATTACCACTATAGACATTATTAACACAACATTTTTATAATTAAGTCACTTGTGCCCTTCTAAATGAGGAACCCCCAACGCAATTTTACAGAACTTAAAATAAAAATGGCAAGATTTACAATATGCACAAAATATATAAAATGAAATGTTAAAAGCAAAATATATTTTCTTTTTTTTTTTTGCTTGCCAGAATGAGAGGTTAACAAGAAATGGTAATGGTAAAATATGGGCAGAAGGCACGACTTCAGCTGTAGCTATGTAAGTGGTGGAGACAGATAATGTGATGGCAAGCCTGTGCTCCTGTAGCAGTGTGCTGAGAAATGAACCTGGCAAAATGGTAGAATTCAAGCATACTGCAGGACATGGCAACAGGCTGAGTAACCTTAAGGCATGTATGTATGTATGTATGTATGTATGGATGTATGCATGTATTTATTTAGTTATTTGTTAACCAGGTGAGCCCATCGGACACAAACATCTATTTTCCTGGACAGTGTTGTTAAGTAACTTGCTCAGAATCTCTGTGTAGGCAAACAGGCACAGAAAATTCAAACCCTGGGCCTTGGGTACATGAAGAAATTAATTAACAAGTCAAAATCATAATCCCCTAAATTAACCTTTAATCAGATTGACTTGTGGGGATGTCTTGAAATCAGAATTAGAAGGGAACTGTTAGAAATGGCAAAAAATGTCTAATACCTGTAAATTTCAATGAGAGCCTCTATAAGTAATTTATCTGAAGATTTTCTTAAGATTCCACTTTTCTCAAAAAGCAAAATTCTACCAAGAAGGGACAGCATGTAAGGTTCCTGGCCTAAGCTGAAATAGCATGCTGACTGCAAACACACAAACATTCTGTTGCTCAGCAGTACATTTTAAACAAATTACTGTATGTTTGGTTCATTAGATAGTCAGCGACTGTGTAAACCACTTCAGAAGAAAGCAATGACAAATCCTGGAGCAATTACACAAGAAAATTGGAGAAACTGCTTGCTCATGAGATCAAATAAAAAGGTTAAAAAGGTGATTAAATTGTAGTACATTAACTAAAGATATTGCTGCAAAGCAATGTCTCAAACTGTTTATATTGTCATAAGTGGACAAGCTTTCCTGACCAAGGTCAATAAACACGCGTGGGTAGTATAATGTGACTTAAATGACCAACAAAATAAACAGAGTATGTCAGTCAGAAATACAAGCATCAATGTACTAGTAAGAACAGAACAAATCATTAAGGGCATACGTTTCAGATTAGGGTATATCTTTTTTAACATGAAGTTAAGTATGAAAAAATTAAACACTGAGCTAGTGCTAAGCTGTGGAATTGTGCAAAAAAGGAAAAAAGAAAAACAATAAAATAATCAATTTAATTTCCATAAAATGAAAAAAAAAGATAAAATATACTTGTAAGAATGCTGAAAACCGTGATATTCTGACTATATTAAATCTGTAAACTATTGTGCGGTTAGAGGAGCTGGATTTAATATTTTTGCTTTTTGGCAAATAGTCTATTGTGCATTCTTATGCTTAGTGAATACAGCTGTAACTTAGGAATACAGTCTCCCTAAGCAGACTGCCACTTGAGAGCATATGTGGGTATGCCACATTTCAGAAAGGTGACAGATGTGTCAGTGTGCTCCTTTTATGCAAGGTTCTTTCATATGCATACAATATGAAAACATATCATCATCATTATATTAACTTGCAGCTGAGCTTAACTGAACTGGACAAGAAAAAGCAAGGAATTCCAATTTGTGTACGTTTACCGAGCTGATAATACAGGGGACAAGACAGATACTACAGTGTAAACCTTACACTACAACTAGGCTTTTATAATTCACAAAAGCTAAAAACAATCTTCTTATGTCAAGCTCTTGTCTAATGACCTGTACAGAGTTTGACACAGGGCTGTCCAATCAGACAAAGAGAGGAGGTTTAAGCACTACTCTTGGAAGGTGTTAGGATTTTGTTTCTGTCAGCTGTGCCCAATGACACATTTGTATGTTGGTTTTGTCATCATATATATACATTTTCTCTATATTTGAGTTGCCTTGTGTAGCTTCTGAATAGGTATATTTCTTATATGGATCACTTATGAGTGCATTGTTTACCTTAATCCTCGCTAAAAATTTAAATGTACCACTGAAGAGAAAATTGCTTTACTTTTATTATCTGATACACAATTGGTTTAAATACATTAAGCTTGCAGAAGGTGAAATTTTCATTTCTTTTTTTTTTCAATAATTTTTCTTTTTCTTTTTACATTAATAAATGTCACAGATAAAAACCATCTTACAACACGACCGTATATATATATATATATATATATATATATATATATGTTATACATTCATGTCAATACCACAGGATATAGGTTGTACAACATATCTATTTACACTATGTACATAGATGCTTTCACTGTTAATTCCACAGTTATACAGACACTATATACATTCGTAATATCCAAGTTATTATTTAATATCTGAACTTGTATGTGTTCTTCGGTTCCATTAGAGTGTATTTCTAAGTTGCTGTGTGATGAATTATGCTAATATGATATTAAAGGTTTGTTCCTAAATTTCTCTGGATTTCATGTTCTTGTTTCTTTCATCTGTTACTATTTTATGAGCTAAAAGGTGTTGTATAGCTACTTGTTTAAAACCCTCCCAAGAGATATTTATCGTATCTAGCCATTTAAAAGCTATATACAGTTCATTAGCAGGAAGATTGTTAAAAGTGTATTTGCTTGTTTTCTTGGTATGTTGGTTGGGAGAATGTGTAATAGAGTGAATTCCCAAGTTAATGTTGATGTCTGATAACCCATTTTTTGTAATTATACCTTGAGAGAGTTCCAGCGTTTATAGACACATTTACAGCTCCAAAATACATGGATTAAGTCAGCTATCTGGTCCTTACAGTGTGGGCAGAAAGGTGATTTTGATGTATTACATTTGTGTAGGATTGCAGGTGTAAAATATGCATTATTATTGATCATGAGCTGAGTGAATGCTAACTTTTTGAGGGGTATAATCTTCAGTGTTAGATTGATTGCCTGGCTTATTTGTTGATCATCTATGGATGGTTTCATTTTCTCCAGTCCCTGGTAGAAGAAATGGAGACAACTGATCTGCTGTGGCGACCCCTAACGGGATCAGCCGAAAGAAGAAGAAGTTAGAGAAGAGATGGTCTTTCTGGTATTTGATTTCATTTATCATTTTATATGAATTAGTAATAGTTTTCTTTGTTGTGATAATAGTTTTCCAAAACCTGCTACACGCTGCTATGTCGCTATTGGTCATAAGTAACATTTTGGAGGTAACTGGGACACAGTTCTTTGATTTTTCTTAGGATTATCATGTGTGATTTAGGGAGATTTAAGTTGGTCCTCATTTCTTGTATTGAGCAATTAAGGTAAGGATAAATATCTTGGATTGTTTTATCTTTCAGTCTGGGAAAAGGGACTAAGTCCAGCATCTTATTGTTTATTTTTAAATTTGGGTTTTTATGAAGGGGTTGCAGTATTGTCATGGCTTGTCCAAGATTCAAGAATTGAAAGAGTTTTTGCGCTAAGTTGATAGAATGTTTTAATGGCTCTATAATGTTATAAGTTTGTATTTCTTTCTGCTTCAGGAATGGAAGTGCTTTGGGATTGAAACCAAGAGCTTTAATATATCTATAATAGATTGTCACCCAAAGAGGAAACCAGTTTTCCATTGATGGGTTATGTTCAGCTATTCTTAATATTCTGTTAGTGTTAATGATCGAGTAGTACATTTTAAAATCTGGTAAAGTTAGTCCTCCTTTGTTTTTGGGGAGTGTTAATTTTGGATAGGAGATTCTGTTTTTATGGGGTTCCCATATAAATTTTGCTACGAAGGTATGAATTTGTTTGAAGAATGTATTATGTATTATTGTCTGTGATGTCATGAATATATACATTAGTCTACGTAAAATGTTCATTTTGATTATTGATACTTTGGCCAAGAATGGTAGTTTTTAAGTTGTTCCATCTTTTACAGTCTTGCATTATGTTTTTCCATTTAAGGTTTAGATTGTGTTGGTAGAAGTCTTTGTTATTCTGGAAAAAGGTGATTCCCATGTATTTAGTTTCTTCTTTTATTTTTATTGTGTTTAACAATGGCATTAGTGAGATGAGTTTGGGTGGTTTTAGGGGGAAAATATTAATTTTATTGAGGTTTAGTTTGTAGTTAGACATAGTTGAGAAATGTTCAATTGCAGCTATTATTTTGTTTCTATCTGAATTTGGTGTAGTGCAGTATATGTTCAGATCATCTGCAAATGCAGTGAGGTATATTTTGAAGTTGTGTGTTGATGGAGGATTGTGGTATGCATTTTGTTTAATGTATAGAAAGAGTGGTTCTAGGTATAGGTTAAACAGGAAGGGTGATAATGGGCATCCTTGTCTTGTTCCATTTTTTATTAGAATCCTATTTGACCAAGTTTTATTTATATATATAGATGTGTATGGGTTGCTAGAGAGTTTGGATGATATGAATGAAGTTATTGGGTATATTAAAGTAGGGTAGTGTTTGGAGTAAGTATTCTAGGTTAACCCTATCAAATGCCTTGTGGGCATCCACTACCATTGTGTAGATGTTGATATTGTATCAGTTAGCATGGGATATTAGTGCATCTAATGTTAATGTATTGTCACTAGTCTGTCTACGTGGCGTAAAACCGGATTGTTCTGGGCAGATGATTTTCTCTATCAGATTTTTCATTCTGTTTGCAAGTATAGAGGTAAATATTATAGTGGCTCAATCAAAGCCAAAAGCCAGAGTAAACTCCAAAAGGTAAAATAAAAAAAACAAGGTGCAAAACAACGAGATGTTAAACTCAGAAGGAACGTAATTTTATTAAAACAGACGTGAGCGCTTTCACCATTAGGCTTCCTCAGACGTGTAATGGTGAAAGCGCTCACGTCTGTTTTAATAAAATTACGTTCCTTACCTTGGAGTTTCTGAGACTACTCTGGCTTTGATATCGCCACCACCATAGGACTCTGTTTATGCTGTTGGAGTTTGGATTTATTATTTTTTGTTTGCTCATTACAGAGTCCGAGCTCCGTTGGCTGTGTGGTTTTGTTTGCTTTGCAGTAAATATTATAGTAACTATATTTAAGTGGGAGATGGGTCTGTAGCTGTAGGGGTTTTTGGGGTCTGTGTGTTCTTTTAATATAAAAATGGTTTTAGAGTTATTAAAGTGGATATCATTTATTTTATAATTTATTATGTAATTCAGTGTATAGTATAGTAATTTGGCTATCAAGAGGGAAAATGCTTTGTAAAATTCTGATGTGAGTCCATCCGGACCCGGAGCCTTATACGCTTTTAAGTGTTTGATTGTTGTAATAATTTCACTGATGGATATCGGTTCAGTTAGTTTTTTTTCTTGGTCTAAATTTAGTTTAGGGAATTTCAGTTTTTTGAAGGAAAAGAGTTCTATCTTCCTTTGAGGTTTGTAGTATTTGTGCTCCATATATTTGAGAGTATATTTGTTCAAATGTTTTAATAATGTCTTCATTTTTTGTGTAGTTTTTGTCTCTGTAGTTTATTTCTTTTTTCAAAACAGGTTTATTGTTTTAACATACAAGAGAAATATCATAACAATTTTATACAAGTAATTAAAAATAGATATGATTATAACTCTGTAGTTTATTTCTGATATATTGGAGGCATTTTTGTGTTGGGAGATAATTCTGGCCAGAGTTATAGCTGGTATTTGAGATTCTTCTACGTAAGTGGCTAATATTCTGGCTTCATAAAAAGATAGGTTCCTGGTTTCTAACATATATAGATACCTTTACAGTTTTAAAAGTTCTGCTTCTGTTTGGTTCTTGGGGTTATTTATTAGTTCTTTTTCAAGATGCTCTATTTTCCCTTTCAGTATATGCTCCTCTTTCAGTTGTATTTTTTATAGTATGCTGCTATTTTGATAAACAATCCTCTAATTTGTGCTTTGGTTGCAGCCCATTCTATATCAGTTGGTACTTGGGAGTTAGTGATATTTGTAAGAGCTATTTTTACTATTGCTTCTGTTTCTTTTATTATATCCATTTTGGAAAGTAAATTAGGGTTTAATGACCAATTATGACACCTAGTCTCTAAATATATCTTTTTGTCCTAGTTAATGTTCAGTGTGATTTTGGAGTGATCGGAAAAGAACCTGGTATGTATAGTTATTGTTGGGTCCATGTTAATGAATATGTCAGAGATTAAGAAGAAGTCTATCCTTGACCACATTTTGTGGCATTGCTAATAGTGTGTGAATTTTCCTGTTTTATCTTCACTGTTCCCATATTTAAAAGGGTCATATAGTCGAAGGCCTCAGCAAGGTCTAGGTAGGCTGTGTGTATCACCTTTTCCTTGTCTATAGCATTGGCAACTGTCTCAAAGAAGTCTACCAGGTTTAGGAGGCATGATCTGCCCTTAACAAAGCCAAACTTGGTAGGGTCTAGTGTTTGGAGGTTCCCAATGTCTCTGTTAATGAATTCCATGAGGATGCACTCCATAGCCTTGCAGACCAAGCTAGTCAGGCTTATGGGGTGATAGTTCCCGGGGTCTGTTGTGGCTCCACCTTTGTGGAGCGTAATAACTGTTGCTGTGCGCCACTCTATGGGTATGTAGCCTGTGGAGAGGCTGAGTTTGAACAGTGTGTTTAGGTGAGGGGTTAGTTCATCTCTGAGCTCATGTAGAACTCAGCCTGGGACACCGTCTTGTCCCATTGATGCTGTGTTTTTGGCTTTGGAGAGGGCTGTTTTAACCTGAGTGTCTGTGATTTCAGGGACTCTACATTCTTCATGTACGGTTATGGGCCCTTTTGGGGGTGAGAGGGGGGTGAAGTTTGCGCTGAACCTGTCTGCCCGGATGTTGGCGATATTGGTTGGTTCAGTGTATTTTGTGCCATTCTGCACTAACTCTGAACAGATCTGAGAATTTCCACTTAGATTCTTCACATAGCTAAAGAATGGCTTGTGGTTATCTTTGGAGTCCTTGGCAATTTTTCTTTCAAAGCTCGCCTTGGATGATTTTACGAGGGATCATAGTTTCTTACTGATACTGATCAGGGATGTCTTTCCTTTTTGGGATTTTACTCTTTTCTGTACTAGTTTCCTCCTTCTATTGTATAGCTTGTTAATGGCAGCAGTTCACCAGACTGGTTTCCTTTTCTTGGAGGAGTGAGTCTTGGTTTTGCTTGGGATGGCACGATCCATGCATTCTTGTAGCTGCCCGTAGAATGCATTAGTAAAGAATTTTGCAGCTTTGACGGTGTTATCTTTCAGCATTGGGGCTTTGAAACTTTCGGTCTTAAGTAACATGAAGTTTGCTTTTGAAAAGTTTTTCACAGTGGATTTCATATCCGGGGGTGGAGGCAGAATATGTATATCCAAAGTGATTTGTTTATGGTCAGATCTAACCAGCGAGGGGTTGACCTCTGGTGTGGAACACTGGTCGCCCATGTTGGTAATGACCAGGTCCAATATGTTGTCACCTCTGGTGGGAGTGTTGACCAGTTGAACCAAGGCCTTTGAGTTTATAAATTCTAGGAAAAGTTGGGCAAGGGAGTTAGTACTTGAGTAGTTCTCTCTGTTAATTTTTGGGTAATTTCATCTTGTTTTTTTCTGCTACTTGTTCTCTAAAGTGTTCAATTGCATCTTCTCTGCTACATTTATTGCTGGTTGTTTTTAACCTGTTTAAATTTTAAGTATTATTCTATATTCTAAGCCTCTTTAATTTTGGTTTAAGCACTTGGGCATTGGGCCCACCCATTAGCTCTCCCTGGCCACTCTCCCTCAAATTCTGACAAATATGGACGGACAATTTCCTGGTTGATATGGGCATCCTGAGACAGTGTAGCAACTGCCTCATGTACATGGACAACCATCTACTACTACCACCTAGGAACACAATTTGTATGAAATGCAATTACATAAAGAAGCTAGAGTCTATGCTCTTTCCCCCACAAGCCAGTATATCTGACACTGAGAATGTTGTCAACACAATCACTACACCTCAGACACCACCCACAACTACACAACACACACCCGCATATGCAGAGGTTCTCAACAAAACAAACCCAAACAAAGGAGACTTCAGAGGCAAAAAGACATGAGAACTCCACAACCCTCCACACCACATACCATGCATAGTCCACACACCTGTGTCGTGCAATCACTAAGGCCTAACCATAAACCTAACATATTAGACATAGGAGACTCAATTGTGAGATACACAGATGTACCTCTCACCAGGCTGGGTAAGGAGAAAGTCACGGTTAGTTGTTTGTCAGTTGACAAAATCCTCCATATCACACACGCACTCAAGTCTCTCAATAACAGGTACTGTTATAACTCTATCATAGTCCATGTTGGCATGAATGACTTGAGACATACCTCCCCCGACTATATGAAGAAAGACACGATTGAGCTCGCTGAATATGTGCACCAGGAAGGTATGTTCCTAGCCTTAAGCAGCATTCTACCGTCACCCAGAATGATGCCTCAATACAAACAGAAAATGACTGACTTTAACAATTGTCATAGTTTCTGGTGTCATTCCAGGGGGATCCAGCACCTGACAGCTGGGAAGTTATGATCGACAGACCATGATGCTTTGCTATAGATGGCCTGCATCTGTCTCACTTGGGCTTCATGCTTCTGGCAAAGGCCCTTGCCTCCTCCATAGTGCCTTTTTTAGGAAAAGTTATGAGGTTGATACTACCAACATAAAAATTCAACAAAATGCAAATTAAAGGTCATGCTGCTAAACACTAGGATTCTAAACATGAAACTGCACTCATTGCAAGCATTCTTAACCCTGGAAGATGCTGACGTTTGTGCAGTCACAGATCCCTGGTTCAAAGTTGTGGAAAGCACCCCAGCCTTACCTGGCTACTCATCCTGTCATACATTCAGACCCCAAACTGTGTGCAGCAAAGCCAAAGGAGACACACACCTCCAGGTTAGTCAAACAGTACGATACGCAGGAGACACTCCAGGTGCAGTTAACCACTGACAAGACCACTATTCAAATTATAGCTAGTTACAGGCCTCCAAATTTGACTCATTATGCCCACTCCACCTATTTGGACCTCTTCAAATCTATCAAGATTCAAACCTTTACCCTGATCCCGGGTGACTTTAATTACCCAACCATAGATTGGAAAAGTTACTCATGCCAGAACACAAATGCCCAGAGATTCCTTGATTTTATCAATGCAAATCCCTTGGAACAGCTAGTTGATACCCCCACAAGAGGTGATAATATTTTGAACTTAATATTAACCAACATGAGTAACCACTGCAGCACCCCAACAGTATCATCCTTCCTGGTAAGATCCGACCATAAAGCAGTCACTTTTGAAGTCACCATCTCCCCTGACCCCGAACTATCTAGTTAAAAAAAAAAAAAAAAATCTCCAAAGCTGATTACAACCTCCTGAGGGATGATATAAAGAGCTTCACACCCCCCTCACCCACTGCAGGAACAGGCACCAATGTCAAAATCTACACCAAAGGACTATACGAGCATTTATATAGATGCATGGAATCAGGAATACCTGACAGGACAAAATCATCCTTCACAAGGAAGAGTAAACCTGTCTGGTGGCCATCTGCAATAAATAAACTATATAACAAAAGGAAAAAAATGCTGCCCCGCGGTGGTGGTGCTGCGGTAGCGTTGTCGCCTCACAATAAGATGCTGTCCGGTTCGATTCTCAGCTAGAGCGTCTTCTGCATGGAGACATGAGTGAATGGGCATACCTTCATTGAAGGTTGTGTGTCAGGGCTGGTAACTCGGCATGTAAAAATCAACTACCAATCATTAGCGGACAAGAGTTCCGCTGTGGAGACCCCTAACCGGGAAAAGCCGAAAGACACAAACAATAACAAAAGGAAAAAAATGCTGTCCAGGACCAGGAAGGAGCAGGTGCCCAATTGGAAGCAATCTCTCCTTAGCCATTTAATTCTCACACACACACACACACACACACACACACACACACACACACGGAAGGGCTAGCACAGGTTTACCTGCTGTGCCCTCTTCAGCCCAGAGCATAAAGGTAGTTATCACTGCCACCAAACACTTCCCAGTCATCTACTATAAGGCCCTTAACAAAGGGTTCCAATTATACTGTGCGATATTAATGCTAATACAAATGGTAGTAGTTCACCAAGACAGCTAGGCCTTCTGGAGTGACCCACACAGTGTCACCAAACAAATATAAGTACAGTTAAAGGTTAGATACTCTCTACAAGAACCAGCCACAATAAAAGTTTTACATATATTTAATAATAAATAAGAAAAGTACATGAAAATATTGAATATATAGTCAAAATAAACCACACAGTTCAAATAATTGAAAAAATTGAAATTAACATTGAAGGACAGACTCATACATATAAAGAAAAACACTGTCTAAACTAAGCTTCACTATATTTCTGACTGAATCTAAGAGAATTTTACTGTTTCCTAGTTAAGTGACTTACTTGGGCAAGGCAAGATGAAATACGTGAGAAGTCTTTCAAGCCAGGCCCCAAACAGAATACTCTATACCTCTGAGATTACTCCTTGTAAAATGTAATATCCAAGATGACTTGCAGAATGTAGTCATCTGGTCACCTGAGCCTAGGTTCCCACAATATCTCCTTTTGAAGTTTGAGACAGGACTTTATCAGACTGCTACAAAATGCCTAGGAGCCAGAAACATTTACAACACTTCCCCCCTTCTTTACAAAAGCTAACAGATAATGCCTGCTCCCAGATGTTCCATCTCCAGGCCTACTAAGCATTTTGGGGTGTGATTCAATGATTTAACAGTTCATTTGCATTTATCTTATTTTTCTTAAAATAAGCCAGCTTAACTGCTGTTGTGCCAGTATCCTCTATTAAAACATATAAATTGAATTTGGATACTATAATACATGTGCATTTCTCTTAATTTCAGCAGGTTTCACTGTTGATACATTTTAAAACAATTAACACAAGCAATGCTCATAAATAAATTTTCAGCACAAGCATCTGTATGAATCCACTTAATATACAAATGACATGTAATTATTTATAAAATTCCAGCTAGCTGTGCTGGCACAAGTCTTACACCTACTGCCCTACTTCTTCCCGGTATGGCTGGCAGGACCTCCTATCGTCGCAGTACTATTTATTGATGCTACTTAAAAAGGAAACTAGGAATCGCACTACTTCTTTTATTAAAACATGCAATGTTGTTTCAGTATTCTATAGTCCTAGTTGGTAGTATTGTTTAGTTAATACTTTGAGTTGAAACATCGCCCCTACCATGGGATAGTTGAAACAATAAAAATGCCTCCTCATTTGGGAAAGAGGAGCTAGCAAAAATATTGCCCATTCCAATTGCCCCAGCTGATTCCCCAAAGTTAGTGTGATAGCTAATCACACCTTAGTCTCCTATGGGAATATTTTGCAATATTTATTGATACGCCATATGGAAATGTTACAGAAAGTAGGCGCAAGAGAATTTTTTTGTTATTAATACATAGAATTTTATTTAGATATTCTGTAATCTTAGCTCATAATGTTGCATTTGTTTGACTTCAGTACAGTAAAATCAGTTACAGGTGGTTAAATAATCATTTTTATTTGATCTGTAACTTATATAATCAAATACAAAAAGCAGCTTGCCAGAACTAATTAAAGTGAATAACGTGCTACCTAAAAAGTGTTGACATCTGGAACATTTTGAAAAGAAAACATTCCAGTAACTTAGCTTTATTAAATATACCCAGAACAGCCATAACTGTGCTACTGCTTTGTTTCAGCATAATGAAAATAACTGTCACTAACAGTGTTCTGTAAATATCAAAATATGCCAGCACTTAGAAATAAAATAATAGAACACTTTTTATTAGTATGCTGTACTTTTATTTGTATCCATTTTTTCAAAGGCAGTTGTTGCCAGGTCATTTTGTTTTCCTGCCTCAGTTTAAAGTTTGCATTATTATTATAGTTTCCTGAATGGAATTCATCCTTTGCCTTACTTAAATATATATTGATAATCACTCCAATTGAATATATTACTTTCATCTCTGCTAAGTTCAAAATGATATTACAAGATGGATGGCTTCTAGATGTTTCTGTCAAATCGTTTTGATGCTTGAGAAGGCAAATTCTTACACATTTAAAAGATAATTTAGAGTAAATAAGAATCATATTTAAAAAAATGGGAGTTAGTATAATAGATAAGGCATTTACCTCACAGACACAAGGTACAGTGTTTGATTCTCACCTTTGAAAGTGAAATTGGTTAGGTTTAAAATGGTCCACAACAGCAGCTAGCTTAGTAGTTAACTGAGAAATAAATGTTTATCTGCATACTGAAAGGGAAATCACCTGAGAAGTTGTTTAACTAAGAATGTACAGTTTCTCCTGCCATCTTGGCAAAGAAAAATTCTTGAGGTATTTGCAAGAAGCAGTAACGATACCAGGCTTAAATCAATCTGAGCATTCTCCATGTGTAAAACCAGACAAAAATGACACCCACTGAATATCAGGTTAATGCTATATAACAAGTTCATTACCAATATCACTATACATTTTTAAAAGTGACTAGTCATATGCACTCATTAATCTATGCAGTTAAATCAAGAAACCTTTTTATAGATCTGCATTCACTATCAATATTAGAAGCTTTTTAATAAAATCTGTCAAAAGACTGTTCTAAGGACATCCATAATTTGGATACAAACGTTAGATACAACTACTGTCACTGCAATAAACCTTTTTTTTTTCAAAATAAAAAATGTGCTGCTTGTTCCAGCTGAGTAATTAGTGGGTTCTAGAATTTGGTTCATTACAAGTGTGTTCTGGATTACTGTGTCCCAAACACTAATTTGACAGTTTTATCGGTTATTTCACTAATTATCATAGACAACACCTGCAAGATATTTTCCTCACCATGCACTAACAGACCTATGAGGAAGATTGTATTAAACTGGAAAAAATAACAGCCTTTCAAAGGGAACATTCATAAAAAGTAAATCAGAACTGCAATATTAGATTAAAATGTATGCAAAAAATTCTTTAACATACAAAATAAAAGAAATGCATTGTATTTGTCTTTTCCATGCATGTATAGTGTATAAGAGGAACATATGAAGTATTATAGCAATAACTCACACCTGGGTGTGAGTAATGCTGGATTTACCCACGGTTGGTGTAGTTTGGTCGCCCGAGTAGCCAAACAAAGACAACCATGGATAAATCCAGCATTACCCACACCCAGAAGTGGGTTATTGCTATTATACAATAACATTATTTAAGAAAAAAAATAATTACTTTTCTTAAATAATGGCATTATATAATAGGTTCATAGGTTCATAGATCAGTACTAAGCTAACTGCCCTTGCGAGCCATTTTAAGCCTAGCCAGTTATCCCTTGTTAGACTCAAACCCCACACCTTGCGTTTGTAAGGCAAACACCTTAACCATTAGGCCACCCTCCCAACCCTCCTTGCTGCCCTTCCACAGCTGTCTGGTATTCTGTGGCAGTTTTGATGTACTGCGCATGCGTATACTTACGCAGTACATCAAAGCTGTGGGCAAAAGCAACAGAGAAAGCAAGATCTCCATTGCTTTTTACAAACTGTCTCGCTATGTTAAAGGAGTTTAACATAGAGAGACAGCTTTAAAAAAGCAATGGAGAATCTCTGTTGCTTTTTTTAAAGCTGTCTAGCTATGTTAAACCCATTTAACATAGCGAGACAGTTTTGAAAAAAGCAACGGACAAAGCAAGATCTCCATTGCTTTTTAAAGTGTCTCGCTATGTTAAATGGGTTTAACATAGCGAGACAGCTTTAAAAAAAGCAACGGAGATGCTCCGTTGCTTTTTTTAAAGCTGTCTCGCTATGTTAAACTTGTTTAGCATAGTGAGACACTTTAAAAAGCAACGGAGATCTTGCGTTCTCCATTGCTGTAAAAAAAAAAAAAAAAAGAGTTATACTAATGGAAAAAGTCCAGGCGACCGGACCTTTTTCCATTACTATAACTCTGATGTATAACGTGCATGCTGACCAATCAGCATGCATGTTTTGGAATATTAATGGGAGGTCGTTGTATAATAGGCTATAATATTGTGCTATTATGTAAATGTACTTTATACACTTTTGGACTATTGCAGAATCATAAGGATACTGGCTAGGTCACATGATAATGCTTTGTTTGGATTCTTGCCTGTTAAATCTTACTCTCTGCACTGGACCCTATTAAATGTAAAGAGAGAAAATGATCTTCTTGTTCAAAAACTACAGCAAATCCTGTTTGTGGAGGTAAAATTACATTGACTTATAAACAGATAGACTGACTGTTGCTTTGAAAAGTAACATCTACAAAAGAGCCTTTTTTGGATACCTTTGGAAACAGAACTCAGTCATTGCCTCTAAGGATTCTAAACATATTATCTAGGACTTAAAAGCCATAGGAAATAAGGAATAGTAAACCTTTAGCCAAAATCAGACAGTTTCTAGTGTATTTTTTATGTAAATAATTTCATTATTCAACTATAAATGTGTGTGTCTAATAGTTTGTTTGTAAGACTTTGAAACATTTCATTAACAACCTTCTGGAAGGAGATTGCTCAGAGCTAATTCCTACCACATTTCAGTGCTGGTTTAATTTAAAGACAAACAGTAAGGCATTTTCTTCACAGGATCATAGGAGGTTACTAGCTAATGGTTCCAGAGCTCTTAAAAGCCTAGCCAAGTTCACCCCATGTTCCCAAGGGTGTCTGGTTCAAGCAGACAGTAAAATCAGCACCTATTGCCCCTGTCCAAGAAGGACACATGTGGAACCCTGGGGTGAATTTCTGGTTACCCATCCAATCGTCCAAATTACACTTAAATAGGGCCAACAAGGGGCTTTATTTAACATAACTAGGAAGCTTGATCCAAATGTGGAGCAACCTCTGTCAGACAACTCTGTCTCTCCAGCAAGTTCTGTTGATGTCACATTCTAGCTTAAGGTCCTTTGAGCAAGTGACCCATGTGCCATTTGGCTTGCGAATGGGCAGCCTTTCCATTAAAATTGGGACAGAAACTGTTTTAGATGCAAGGCACAGGTCACCTGTGAGTAGACTGTATGAAACAGAGAAAAGTGACAATGATTTCAGTCTGTCCACACAAGGCAGATCTTGAAGACCCTGAATTTTGTTTGTAAGGAACCTTTGTGGTCTCTCCAATTTCTGCAAGTGTTTGTAAAGGAACATACCAAAGGGAGCATTGTACTCTATTATTGGCCTGATGAGGGAAGAGTACAGGGGGGTTATAACCTCTTTTTTTTCTGGAGGCAATGTCTACTTATGAGATGAGCAATATAAACTGCCCTTCTTACCACTGGAGATATGGTGATCAAAGTTAAGGTTGCTGTCGACCAGTGTGCCCAGATCCCTTACCACTGACTGTGTGCTTAGAGTATTGCTATTGATGTGGTAGTTTGAAGGAACATCACCCTTGCCAAAGGAGATGATAATGCATTTTTTTGCATTAAATTTAAGACCATGACTTTGACACCAGTCATTAGTCTGCATAAGACCTTCTTGGAGGATGTTGCCATCACTAGGGGTTTCAATGATCACTCCCAGTTTGCTGGAAGATTTTGACCATATGAGTTCTATCAGTGAGCCAGTTTGCAACCTGCCTGACAATATATGGGTTGATACCCAGCTGAGTGAGTTTATCAATGTTGCCTCAGTGGAGGATTGCTATTTTGTTAGCTTCTCCAGACTGGTGACAGACTACCTTAAAATATTTGAAACGGAGTTGATACTGTTGAGTTATCACTTTCCATCCCATTTTGAAAACATTTTATGAGTGTGTGTGCGTGTGTGTGTGTGTGTGTGTGTGTGTGTGTGTGTGAAAATTAAATGTATGTGTGTGTGTGCGTGTGTGCGTGTGTGCGTGTGTGTGTGTGTGTGTGTGTGTCTGTGTGTGTGTGTGAGCTACTTGAAGCAGGGAGACAAAGCACTGGGTTTACAGAGAGGGTACTGGAGGACTTGGCTTGGACACTCTGCTAAGGACCTAATCCTACAGCTGTACCATTGGGGAGTCTTACTGGGGATCTGGAGGAGACAGATATAGAGACATCCAGACCCCAGACTGAGTGTGTTCCCCGTGAACTCTTAAGGGAAATTGTACTTGATGCAGAGAGGTCTGCATCTGAAAATATTAAGTGTATCCATTTGTATTCCAAGTGCACGCCCCTCTCCAATGTCAGTGGTGAGGGCTCAGACTCCTTGATTACTGGCCCAGTGTGGGGATGACATATATTCTTGCTCATTACAAATTGGCAGCAGTGGTGGGTGTCACAAGTACAAATATATATTTATTGGTGAGTAGGGTTTATTAATAATCATAGTCTCTGAGTAATCATTTCGGGGAGAAAAGTTTGAGTAACATTTTTGCTGGCTCTGCTATCCCAGAGAATGGGTGGGGTTTCTAGCCAAAGGACGAATACTTCCAGACAGAGATTAAGTCCAGCAACATATGCAAGATTTAATGACCATTGAGTACTGGGATGGATAGAAGGTGGTGCATAACATAAAAAAGCTTCCTTTGCTGTCAGCACAGCTCAGTACTGGAATAACATGATCTCTTATTTGCCCACTCCTTGACTGCTTAGACACACAGGTTCCACTTTTTTTTTGGGAAGAAGCCAGTCATTTGCCAGGGTTATCAGACTGGAAGCCTGAGGGGGGATACATGGCCACAGCTGATGTTTGGCAGCTACAGCAGGAACCAAAGCAAATGATAGGAGACAAAAATATCACATGTATGTGACAACAGTTAAGTTGTCTGTATTGCTTGATAATGGCAGAACAACGCTTTCTTTTTAGAAGGCTGCACTCAAATAAAGATAACTGTCAGCAAAATGCAGCACCAACCAGTACCACATGGCTCAGGATATTAAATCGCTCAAGCTCTTGAGCACTGTTCTGCGGAAAGGCAATGGTATGGTTTGTAAAATATCTTGATGTCCAGGTAGGAGTGGAGTAGATATTGTCAATATCCAGGTTCATTAAAAATGCTTTTTGTACATAGCAGTAAAAAGATCTGCCTGGTATGCTATTTCCTGTTGTTTAAAGAAAACATCAATAAGTCCTTGAGCTAAATGGAAGGAAAACACCATCATGAATACTTTAAAGGCAGCTTACCTTCCCTGTGAGAGATGAAGGTTTGTGTGCAACTACTTATCTAATTACACCTTGATGGAGACAAGAGAGGAAGCAGATTCTGCAAAGTACAGGATGAATAAGCCAGACCATTAGAAATTACGTACTGAGTTCTGTAGAGGGAAAGACAGCTACTGGTCCAAATAAGCAATTGAACTGACTTTGGTAATCTGTTAGCCCACCACAAGTGTTGGAGAAGGCAATTGTACAATAAGAATATACCATTGATAAGGAGAAAATATATTACAGCACAGCATGGTGATAATTAAATCTTGTGTGTTAATCAGGATGCTGGTGAGAACCTTCACTTTAATGTCAAGATAGGGGGGATTACTTTATCAAGATTACTATGAGCTCACATACGTGCCTGTGAACTGAATGAACTGCAATAAGCAGGAAACCAATTAAGGAAAATTAGGAAGGTCATTGTTTGATAGCTACTTGTTAGGATATTTCTCTGTGAGGATCTTAAGACACCCAGCTTGGCATTTCCATGGTAGTTTTTAGCGCATATATATCTTGTGTACAAATAGCCAAAAGATGAGCAGAGTAAGGATTTGCTGGAACCTTAAACTGTTCAACATTTACAAGTCATAGAAAGAATAATATGGACCACTTATAAGCACAGCATGTCATAACGCCACTTAGGTGATATCTGTCAGTGATGCATGGCCTTCAGAAAAGTGCTTATTCTATTTTTTCCAGGTACTTTCAATCACTTATGCTTTAAAGGTCAGTTGGATAAAATTGCTTCTACATCACCTCAATTCCCAGTACTGAGTTATGAAAATGTTTTTATCTACATGTATAAAAAATATATGTTCATCAAATATATGAGTTGGGGCTTCACACACCTGATGTCCTGTCCCACAAATAGTTTATGCACACCCTCTTTATATATAGGACACAGAGTAATGTGATTCATAACTGTAAATTGTATTACTGTCCCTTCAAGTATCATTGTATATACTTGATTATGAGTCCAGCTGGAAGTGTCAGCTGTGTTTAGAATTTGCCACATTTGTTGGCAATAATTAACTGTTCTATAGCAAATCAACTTTGCAAATAGAAGATTACTAAAAGTTATTAATTACGGTGTGTATAACTCTGCCAACTCTGCTGCATGCTCTCAGTAGGAATGCATTGTAGTACAACAGTGTCAGGAATGAGTAACATGCTAGGGGTGCAATAGTCTCATTAACATGTGCATGCTGGAGTACATCAGTCTCAGGAATGTCTAGCATGCTGGGGGTGCAGCAGTCTCAGGAATATGTAGCATGTTGGTGTGCACTGGTCTCAGGAATGTGTAGCATGCTGGGGGTACATCATTCTTAGGAATTTTGAAATATGATGGGGGTGCATCTTTCTCTGGAATATGTAGCATGCTTGGGCTACATTGGTCTCAGGAATATGTAACATGCTGGAGGTGCATCATTCTCAGAAACATGTAAGATACTGGTGGTGCATTGGTCTTGGGAATGCTGTGGGTGCATTGGTCGCATAAATGTATAACATATTGGGAGTATAACAATCTCAGGAATGTATAGCAAGGGGGTGAATCTGTATCAGTAATATGTAGCATGCTTGGGGTGCAACAATTTCAGGAATATGTAGGATACTAGTGGTATATCAGCATCAAGGATCTTTAACATTCTGAGGGTGCATAGACCTCAGGAATTTCTAACTTGCTAGATGAGCATAAGTCTCAGGAATATGTAGCATGCTGGGGGGATGCATTGAGTTCAGAAATATGTAACATGCTGGAGGTACATCAGTCTTAGGAAAGTGTAGAATACTGATGGTGCATTAGTGCTGGGAATGTGTAACATGCTGGGGGTGCATCGGACTAAGGAATGTGTAGCATGCTGGGGGTGCATCAGGATCAGGAATATGTTACATTCTGGAGATACTTAAGTCTCTGCAATGCGTAAGATACTGATGGTACATCATTCTCAGGAATGTATACATGCTGGGGGTGCATCAGTATCAGAAATGTGATACCTGTTGGGGGCGCACTGGTTTCATGATAGCATGTTGGGGATGCATCGGATTCAACAATGTGTAGCATGCTGGGGATAAATCAGTCTCAGAAATGTGAAGTGTGATGAGGATGCATCCATATCAAGAATGTGAAGCATTCTGGGGTACATCAGTCTCAGGAATGTGTAGCAAACTGGGGATGCTTCATTTTCAGGAGTGTGTAGCATGCTGTGGATGCATTAATGGCCCCCATGCTGCACATTCCTGAAATCAAAGTGCAGCATGCTAAGGATGCATTTGTCTCAGGAATGTATCATAAGCTGGGGGTACATTAGTATATGGAATATGTAGCATGTTTGGTTAGCATCACTCTCAGGAGTGCTTATTTGAACTGTTTCTTTCTGAAATCAGTGCGCTTTGTTTTCTGTAGCATAGACCAGATTCAGACATCCTGAATCTAGCTTTGTTTGTATAATTTGAGCATTTATCCAGGCCATCTTTTTTGGAGAAGGTTCCCCTTCACCCTAGTGGCAGGAGTGTGCAGTTAGAACTTGTCTGATTGAAGACTGCTGGTACAGGGCTCAGCTCTGAGTTTTTTACTGGTTAATTGGGTAATTTGTTTAAATCAGTTTGCTTGTTTTCTATTGTTATATAAAAAATTGCACTTTATTCATCTGCTTTTACTGTATTTGTTTCTTCCTACTTTATTACTTTATTTTGCTTTTTCTGCTTGTTCTTAAAAGTACTTAACTGCATTTATTCTGCTGCATTTATTACTGCTTGTTAGTAGCCTGATTATCAAATTGTAACTGTTATTGTAAGCCTTTGGTTGAAGCACTTGGGCTTCAGACCAGTTGTTTTACATTAAGAAGGTTTGTAGTCTGCACTGTTGTGGCAGGGCAGGGAGCTTACATCCTTCTAAGTTGGGAGTTGCTGATTGAAGGCTTAGTGTCTGTTATTGTAAAAGTGTATTAGTTCTGGTTTAAGCACTTGGGCTTCGGACCAGTTATTTTACATTAAGAAAGTGTGGTCTGCACTCTTGTGGGAGGAGAGGGTAGATTCTGCCCTTCTGACATGGGAGTTTCTGGTTAAAGGCTTATTGTGCCTGCTTATTTGAACTGTTTCTTTCTGAAATTGATACACCTTGTTTGCTGTAGCATAGACTAAATTCAGACTTGCTGAATCTAGCTTTGGTTGTATAACCATCTCAAGGCCATCTTTTTTTGGAGAAGGTTCCCCTGCACCCTAGTGGCAGGAGTGTGCAGTTAGAATTTGTCTGATTGAAGACTGCTGGAATGGGGCTCAGTTTTTAGCTGTTTATTGGTTAATTGGTTAATTTGTTTAAATCAGTTTGCTCATTTGCTACTGTTATATAAAAAAAATACACTTTATGCATTGCCACTTAGCTAGGATTAAACTATTCCCGGCACCATAAAGTCTGATCTTTAAATTTTCCCTTAAAACTAGACAGTTTTTTAGTTTTAGCACTCAAATCTGTTTCTTTGAGCTCAGCACTTGTTCAGAACTCATTGCAAGCACTAAAAAGCTACAAATTACTACAGCACTCAACTTTCCTCACTTGTCAAGCGGAAAACAGTTTTTAGTACTTAATATATAAACACCTATCCAGGCATGTCCAAGGGTCAGCTCCTGGTGTTTTCTCCTTTCTACCTGATGAATCTGGGCATCTTGGGGAAATGCAGCAATCGCCTCATGTACACAGACAACCCTCTCCTTCTACCACCCAACACTACAACCTGTTGGAGATGCACTTATATAGCTAAACTGGAAGCAAAGCTCTCTTCACCCAAGACTGGACTAGACAGTCAAGAGGAGAAGGTAAACAGCTGCACCACACCACACTCATCACATAGTCCCTCAAAACCTACACCATCAAAACAGACACATAGAACTACAAAACATACATGTACATTCGTGGAGGCTCTCATAAAATCTGCTCAAGCAACAGAGACCTCCAAAGCAGAAACACAAGCAACCTCCACCCCCCCCCAACACAACCCAAAATGACACATAGCCCACAAACTCAAAGTGCATGGATCGTGCTATCCCTAACAGAACCAAGATGCTATCCTCCCTAAAAAGGAAGCCAATTTGGTGGTCCCCTGCCATAAACAAACTCTACAACAGAAGAAAGAATCTGTTGCAAAAAAGAGTAAAATCCCATGATTGGAGGAACTCCCTTGTCAGCCTGAGTAAGAAGCTGAGATTCCTCATAAAATCTTCCAAAGCTAGTTATGAAAACAAAATCACCACTGATTCTAAAAGACAGCCACAACGCATTCTATAGCTATGTCAACAATCACAATAGCAACACACAGATCTGCTCTGAGTTACAGCACAATGGCACTAAATATACAGAACCAACTAATATTGCCAATATCCTGGCAAATAGGTTCAGTGCTAACTTTACTGCTCTCTCACCCCCTAAAGAGCCCATCTCTATACCGGAGGAATGCAAAGTTCCTGTAATCATGGCTGCACAGGTAAAAACCACAATCTTCAAAGCCATGAACACAGCATCCATGGGACATGGCAACATCCCAGGCTGTGTTCTACATGAACTACAGAATGAACTGGCACCCCACCTAAGCACCATGTTCAAGCATAGCCTCACCTCAGGCTTTGTGCCCACTGAATGGTGCACAGTGACGGTTATCCCACTCCACAAAGGGGTAGCCACCACGGACCCCGGGAACTACTGCCCCATTAGCCTAATGAGCCTGGTCTGCAAGGCCATGGAATGTATCATCATGGAACTTATAAACAAAGACATTGGTAATCTCCAAACTCTGGACCCCACCCAGTTCAAGTTTGTAAAAGGCAGATCATGTCTCCTAAACCTGATAGACTTCTTTGAAGCAGTCAGCAAAGCCATAGACGAGGGTAAGGCGGTTTACACAGCCTATCTAGATCTCGCCAAGGCTTTGACACCATCCCCCACTCTGGAATTATAGATAAACTCACTAAACTAGGTATAAATCCATATGTCACAAGATGGGTTGCAACTGGCTCACTGACAGAACCCACACTGTGAAAGTAGAAGATTCCAAATCTGACATCAGACCAGTGACAAGTGGAGTACCACACGGTTCAGTCCTGGGTCCTCTCCTGTTTGGTATCTACTTTTTGGAAGTACAGGCTAACACAGAAGGTCTTTGGCTAACGAAGTTCACAGATGACTGCAAACTAGGAGCCATAATTGAAACTCCTAACAATGTGGACATCCTACAAAAGGGCCTCATTGAGAGATGCCTGGTGTCAAAGTCATGGCCTCAAGCTCAATGCCAAAAAGTGCATTTTCATCCCCTTTGGTAAAAACTCTGTACCCATGAGCTACCACATAGGTGGTAGTCTACTTAACACTGAAAGTGTGATAAGAGAACTTGGGACACAGGTGGACAGTAGTCTCTCCTTTGATAATCACATTGCCACAGTAGTCTGGAAATCCTTCTATGTGGCACACCTCATCACAAAAGGTTTCTCATTCAGGAAAAAAGAGGTCATTGTTCCCCTCTACTCATCACTCATTAGACCCATTATAGAGTACAATGCCCCTTTTGGTATGTACCTCACAAGACATCTACAATAACTGGAAAGGCCACAGAAATACCTTACAAAGAGGATTACTGTCCTCAAACAGATGCCCTATGCAGACCATCTCAAAAAACCCCAGCTTTACTCCATCGCATATCGCCTACTCAGAGGTGATCTCTGCCTAACATACAAAGCTATGCCAAACCCATAGCTGTTAAACATGCTCCTCTTAATGAAATCCCAATCCCTCAGAGCTACACGCTCTAGGAACCTAAACCTTGTCAACACAATAAACAGAACATGCTGGAGGGATAGATTTCTGTCTCAGAGACTTCCCATACTCTGGAACAAACTACCTATCTATATCAAACAAAGCTCCTCATTAGCATTCTTCAAGAAAAATCTTGATGATTGTATGGGAAATAGGAAATTCACCCCGGGGATCACCTCTGGGGCTCTGCTCCACAGGGGTACAGGAAAATAATTTTCTTGGGTGGTGAAAGCCAGGGTACCTTTTTGGCTAGGCTTATATAAGCCAGAGGGCCAATATCCTAGTACCTACTTATGAACCTAGGAGTGTGTAGCATGTTGGGAGGTACATAGGCCTCAAGAATGTGTAGCATGTTGGGGTGCATTGTTCTCAGAAATTATAAGATAATGGTAGTGCATCTGTCTCAGGAATGCATAATATGTTGGGAGTGCACCTCTCTCTCCAGAAGGTGTAACATGCTGGGTATATAGCAGTCTTGTGAATCTGTGACATGCTTGGGGTGCATCACACTCAGGAATGTGTAGCATGCTGAAGGTCCATCAGTCTCAGGAATGTGTAGCCTGTTGGGGTACTTTGGTCTCAGAAATGTTTAGGATAATGGTGGTGCATCTGTCTCAGGAATGTGTAACTTACTGGATGAGCATCAATCTCAGGAATGTGTAGTATGTATGGGATGCATCGGCCTCTGGAATGTGTTGCTCACTATGGGTGCATCAGTATCAGGAAAGTGTAACATATTGGTGGTGCAATGGTCTGTGGAATGTGTAGCATGTTGGGGGTACATCAGTCTTAGGAATTTGTAGCATATGTGGTAGACATCAGTCTCAAAAATGTGTAGAATGTATGGGTGCATCAGTCACATAAATTTGTAGCATGCTGTAGATGCATCAGTTGCAGGAATGTGTAGAATGTATGGGTGCATCAGTCACAGAAATGTGTAGCATGCTGCGGATGCATCAGTCTCTGGAATGTGTGGGTTGCTAATGGTGCACTGTTCTCAGGATTGTGTAACATGCTGCGGATGCATCAATCTCTGGAATGTGTGGGTTGCTAATGGCGCACTGTTCTCAGGAATGTGTAACATGCTGCGGATGCATCAATCTCTGGAATGTGTGGGTTGCTAATGGTGCACTGTTCTCAGGAATGTGTAACATGCTGAGGTTGCATCAGTTCATAAGTTAATAGATTTATACTAGGGTAATGGCCACCAGGGTCTTCACAAGCCTAGCCATATAATTCAACCAAGCAACCGAATTTTGTCTCTGAGTTCCTTGGATGCCTATATGGTGGGGTATGTTAGTAAAGAGGTAGCTAATGTTTATGGGGGGTCTTTATTGGGGATTACTTTACCTACTGTTGACATCTGTCTATCAGAGACATGGCATCCAGACTGGGTGTGAATTTGTGACTTCCCATCCAATGACCAAGGGTTTTTTTGAATAAGGTCAGGGATGAACTCTGTTGCACATAGGTGGGGAGCTTACTTCACAGTGTGGGGATCCTTTGAGACACACATCAGTCACTCCAGCATGTTTTGTTCATGTAGCAGGTAAAGTTAAGCTCCTTGAATCTAGTTTTTCTAATGCTATTTGTTTTGCAGATATGGAGGAGATCCATCAGGGCTGGCTCTGAGGATGCCTTATATACTAGGCTTAGATCACCTCTCAGTTACTTGTAGGAGACTGAGTACAGAGATAGGGCCTTAAGGTGATCTGTGCAAGATAGGGTATTCATACCCTGATTTCTGCTTGTAAGGAACCTTTGAAGGCATTCCATCTGTTGAAAGTGCCTGGTTAGGTACTTTCTGGAGGTGCATCAGTATCAGAAATGTGTAGCATGCTGGGGGGTGCATCAATTTCAGGAATTTGTAGGATACTAGTAGTGCATTAGTCTCAGGACTATGTAACATTATGAGCTTGCATCTCTCTACACCCTAGTCCCTAGATTACTTAAATGCCAGACATGGATCACCTCTCAGTAAATTGTTGGACACTGAGTACAGAAAGAGGACCTTAAGGTGATCTGTGTAGAACAGGGTATTCATACCCAGGATTTTCCTAGTGAGGAACCTCTGAGGCTGTCTTGCCTGTTGTAAGTGTTTGGTTATGTACATGTCAATGGGAGTCAATGTACTCAATGATGAGTCTGAAAAGAAATGAGTCGAATGATGTTAAAACTTCCTTGGACTTGGATGCCATACCTTTTCTTATGAGCTGGACAATATAGAATGATTTTCTTGCTACATGTTAAGTGAAGGCCAGATTACTGTCTATATATGTTCCCAGATCCCTAACTATTGAGTCATCTCTTATTTATTTATTGGTGGAGTAATTAGCTTCTGTGGACAATTTCTCAAAAGCCATTATAATGCATTTCTTAGCATTGAGTTTTAATCCATGGCTTTGGCACCAGTTATTGGTTTGTGTTAGACATTCTTGTAAGATGTTGGTATTGGGGGGGGTTATCTATGATAACTTTCATTTTACAGTCATCTGCAAACTTGGTGAGGTAGAGGCCTTTGACATTATGCTTGATTTCCAAGATGAAGATGCCAAAAAGCAGCAGGCCCAACACTGAGTCCTGGGGTACTCTACTGGTGACTGGTTTCCTGGTTGATGTGGTCTCACCAATCTTGTCGTTTTGAGTCCTAACTGTAAGACAGCCAGCAATACAATGAGTTATGAAGGGATTTATGCCAAGTTCTGAGAGCTTGTCAACAATACCTGAGTGGGGTATTGTATCGAAAGCCTTGGCCAGGTCAAGGTAGATGATATGCACCATTCTCCCCTCATCCATAGTCATGTTGACCCTCTCAAAGCAGTCTACCTGGTTGAGTAGACAAGACATTCCCTTAACAAATCCAAACTGGGATGTGTCCAGTGTCTGTAGGTTGCCAGTGTCCTTGTTTATCATTTCAGTGACAATTCATTCCATGGCTTTGCATATTATATTTGTTACACTGATGGGTTTGTACTTCCCACCATTATGAAGAGAGATGGGTGTTGCACCTTCCATTCACCTGACACGTAAGGCTGTAGTTCATAAGTGCCAAAAGCAGTCCTGCTAGAATATGTTTTAGGTTATTTAAGAAGCAGCCAGGGATATTGTTGAGGCCCATTGAAGCAGTGTTTTTGGCCTTAACGAGCACCTCCAGTACCTTCTCCCTATTGATAGTTAAGGTTATATGCTACAAGGGATTTGACAAGGAGTAGTAAAGTTAGAGCTAAATTTGTCAGCCAATGGATTCACTATGTCACATTGGTCAGTGAAGATTGTGCTATTTATCACCAGTTCTGCACACTGCTGAGTATTATCTTTAAGGTTCCTGACATAGCTGAAGAAGGCCTTGTAATTGTTCTAAGCCTGATAGGCTGCCCTGACCTCACAATTGGCCTTGTTGGACTTTATTCGTTTTTTTAGTTTCTTGTTTAGTCGAATAAGAGAGGTATTGTCTCTATGAGAGTTGCTCTTTCTGGTTTTAGCCATGAGTTTTTCTCTTTTGTTGTATACCCTGTTAAGGTAAGGATTCCACCAGTGAGGTTTGTATTGGTGTTACATCTCGGCTTTCTTCTGGTATGTACATCAGCCTCACTGCAGCCAGTTACATATTTGTTCAGGGTTTCTTTAAATAATTCAGCACAGGTACCTGTGTTCTCGGGTTTTGGGGAAGCTGTGAATCTTGACAAACTGCTACCTAATGGGATGTACTTTGCTTTAGAGTTGTTCCTAACTGTTATGGGTTTAGTTGGGTTTTGCGGGTTGATTTTTGTTTCGAAGGGGACAGCTTTGTCATCTGATCTCATCAATGAAGATGTGACATGGGTGGTGTGACACGGGGGGGGGGGGTTGGCGGGTTGCACATTTTCCCATGTTGCTGAGTACTAGGTCCAATATGTTTAATCCTCTGGTTGGAGTGTGTACTATCTGGTATAGGGTACTTGTGTTGAAAAAGTCTAGGAAACATTGTGCCTGTGAGTTAGATGCAGTGTATGTTTCCCATTCTATAGAGGGATTATTAAAGTCTTCCATTAATAGGGTATTTGGTCAGATGGTGAGGACCTCTAGTAGGTTTAGGTAAGGCAGAGAGCAACTAGTAGCTGGCCAGGACACGGTAAAGAACATTATCTATGAAGAGTTTGATGCAGATGAGCTCCAGGGCATCATCTTTTTTAACCCACCTGAAGTTGTATTAGTTGTTCATGTAGATCAAGACACCTCCATCTTTACACCTTGTCTGTGCCACGGTTGGTCTAAATATGTGCAAGACACTATAGTCTTTTACTGCCGGAGTGCTTTCTGTCATTTTAAACCAAGTCTCAGTAGCAGTACAGATGTCTTCATTCTTCAGAGTGAAGAGTACTTTTCGGGTGTGGACTTTGTGGTTTAGGCTCCTACCATTGAGGAGTAACACATTAAGGTTGCTTTGAATTTTTTTCTATGTTGGTAGTTTTGTCGTTTTGACATTGCCTAAAAAAATTAAAAAAAGGCTCCAGGGTAGTGGACTAAATTTTAGCCAATATCTAGAAGCCGGTGTGGGGGGCAGGTGCAGATCATGCTTGGCAAAGCAACCTAGTCTTTTAACCATGTCCTCCCATGCTAGTAGACATCGAATTTCCCTGGGTGACATCATTGCCTAAGCCAGTTACTAAAATGAATTATCTTCCATTTATATTGTAGAATTGTTCTTGGAAAAGGTAGTAAAGCTGCTCAATGCAAGGCACACACCTGTCTGTTAAGGCACACACCTGTCTGTTAAGGCACACACCTGTCTCTTAAGGCACACACCTGTCTCTTAAGGCACACACCTGTCTGTTAAGGCACACACCTGTTCGTTAAACATATTCAGAAAAATCCATAATATATCTTTTCATATAATCCAGTGAGGTATGTCACACAGACTATGACAGAATCATATTTGTACCTGTGGTGCACTGACTTGTCCAGCCTGGTGTGAGGGGCATCTGTGTGTCATACAACAGAATCCCCTATGACAAGAGAACTAGGTAAAGTGCTTGCTTGCCTTGTGGGCTTTGTTCTTGAGGGATCATTGGCTGTAGGCATATGTGTGGTGTTGGGTATTGTTTTTGGTGTGTGCTTTAGTGAGTGCTGAGGATAGGTGCTGCCATTTGATAACTTAAGAGGTCTTTGAGGTTTGGAGAGATTTCTTTAAGTGCTTCAGCATAAGAAGGTCTATGTTTCTGGTGACTGGTGCATGATATTTGGGAAGGATGCAGTGTATGCATTCTTGACAACCTTGTTTGTGAGCAAGAATTTTGCCTCCAAAGAAGTTATGTATCTACATATGTTGCATGCTGTGTTATTTTTTAAGGATTTAAAGGTTGTCTCAGTACATGAGACAATTGCTACATTGTCTCAGGATGCCCATAACTACCAAGCTGGCCACAGAGACATTAAGAAATTTCAGATCCATGTTGTCATACCAGTATTAGGTTTAGGCTATTATAGTTTAGGGACTTAATTTTATAGGGATCGCTTCAGTGGTTTCTAGGGTTAAAGCTAGATGTTAGATACTGCTATAATCTGATATTAGTGTCTAATACAGTAACTATCTGCTGTAAGCTTAGCTCTATGCAAAACCTTTCTGTGTTACCAGTCCAAAATACTAGCTTTATAGGTTTGCTACTATACAGTCATAAGAATGTGTGGTATGTTGGGGAGGCAGCCTTCTCAAGAATTTGTAGCATCTTGTGGTGAATCAGTCTCAGGAATATTTAACAAGTTGGGGTGCAACAGTCTCAGTAATCTATAAAATGTTGGAGTGCACTGGTCTAATGAATGTGCAGCATGCTGGGGGAGGATCAGTCTCAGGAACATGCAACACACTGGTGATGCATCGGTCTAGGAATGTGTGGGATACTAGTAGTGCATTGGTCTCAAAAATGCATAGTATGATGGGGATGCATTAGTCTCACAAATGTGTATCATGCTTGGGGTGTGTCTGTCTCATGAGTGTGTAACATGGTGGGTGTGCATCGATCATAAGAATGTGTAGTACACTGGTGACGTGTTGATCAAAATAATGTGTTGCATGCTGGTGGTGCATCAGTCTCAGGAATGTGCAACATGCTGGAGTACATCAGTCTCAGGAAATTAGAAGTTACGTACTCACCATAACGTTCCATCTGAGTAGGCGTATTCATTTGTCTGCAACCTGTGGGTTATGGATCCGATATCGGATCCGAACCGGCATGGTTTTACCAGCTATGGATCCGAGCTCCTAGCTCCTCCCCTCACCCATAATGCCCTGCACTACCTACATGACCTCAGATCAAGTTTGCCCTGAAACAAAATACCCTGAAAAGAGTAACAAATAATATGCAGGAAACTGACAAGGCCAGGGGGATAGGAGGGCGGGATGGTTGCAGACAAATGAATACACCTACTCAGATGGAACGTTATGGTGAGTACATAACTTCTAAATCTGAAGTAGGAGATTCATTTGTCTGCAACCTGTGGGACAGAGTCCCCAGCTACCTGAATCTTGGGCGGCCATCATGGAAGGATATTCCGGAGCACCGCGGAGCCAAAGGATGCTCTACCTCTAGATGTGATATCCAGCTTGTAATGAGAAATAAAGGTATGAGATGAAGCCCAAGTGGCTGCTGAACAAATGTCATCCAGAGGAATCCTAGCCTTAAAGGCCGCTGAGGTAGAAACTGACTGAGTTGAATGGGCACGGACTCCCTCCGGTGTGGGCCTCCCAGAGGCTTGATAAGCTAGAAGAATACACTGTGAAATCCAGCGAGACAAGGATACTTTAGAAATTGGCTTACCTAGATTGAATTTGGCAAAGGAAATGAACAACTGGTCGGATTGCCTATGACCAGCTGTCCTGTTAAGATAAAAACGAAGCTGCCTGTCAACATCCAAGGAATGCAGTTTGTATTCACCCTTGTTTTGATATTTAGGAAAGAAAACAGGGAGGTTAATGGACTGATTAATATTTGTTTCCGAGGCCACCTTAGGAAGAAAGGAGGGATTGGTCCTGAGGTATACGCTGTCCGGATGGAAGATCAAGTAAGGAGGCTTTGAAGATAAGGCTTGAAGTTCCGAAACTCTTTTGGCCGAAGTAATGGCCACTAAGAAAGCAGTCTTAAGGGATAAGAATTTAAGATCTACTGTGACCGCAGGTTCGAAAGGGGGAGCGGTCAAGGCCTGAAGAACCAAGGACAGATCCCAAGGAGGAACCGCTTGCTTAACAGGGGGCCTAAGGAGAAAGGTGCCTTTAAGGAAGACTTTACATAATTTGGCAGACATAAGAGGTCCAGAGTCATGACCAACATGATAGTGAGAAATGGCCGCAAGCTGCACTTTGACCGTGGAACTACTGGCACCATCATTAAAAAGAGTGGTGAGAAAGTCTAGCACCAGAGGAAGGGGAACCGTAAAGGGATCTAGACCTTACCGCTCCGCCCAAATGGAAAACCATTTCCATTTACTGCGGTAAACTTTCCTGGTAGATGGCTTATGAGCCGCTACCAGGATGGCCTTAACGGGAGACGAGATACCGGGAGTCCTAATTAGGAGTGGAACTGGAGCAGCCAAGCCGTTAGCTTCAGGTTGCCCAGATTCGGAGTTGGTAGGTTCGATGGATGCGAAATCAGATCCGGAATGGGATCTAGAATCCAAGGTGGATTCACCGAGTGAGACCTTAGGAAAGGGAACCAGATCTGTCGAGGCCAGAATGGGGCAATGAGGATCATTCTGCACCCCAACCGAGAGGCTTTCTGAAGAACTTGGAGCATCAGGGGCAAAGGGGGGTAAGCATAAAGAAGACCGGGAGGCCAAGCATGCACCAGAGCGTCTCTCGGGGAATCCCCTGGAGGAGGGATTAGAGCGAAAAAACTGTCGCACTTGGTGTTTAAGGGAGACGCAAAAAGATCGCAACAAGGAGTTCCCCACCATGCGAAGATAAGTTTCGCTACTTGAGCATTGAGAGACCACTCGTACGGGGAGAGAATGGTGTGACTGAGTTTGTCCGCCAGGATGTTGGACCGACCCGGAATATGCGTTGCGATGAGAAAGTGGTTGGTGGAGATCGCCCATTCCCACACTCTGATGGCTTCTCGACATAAGGGATAAGACCTGGTTCCCCCCTGTTTGTTGATGTACCAGACCACCGACATGTTGTCTGACTGAATCGCAATTGTTCCCAGGGGAAGAAAGGCTTGAAGTGCTCGCAACGCCAAGAGCACTGCTCTCATCTCTAGAACATTGATATGCAGGGAGGTCTCTGAGTCATTCCACGTGCCTTGGATTGTCCTGCCTGCAATATGCCCCCCCCACCCGAGGTGGGAGGCGTCCGTGGTCACCGTGGCAAGAGGGGGAGAAGCACAAAAAGAGCGGCCTCCGTGGAGATCCTGTGAGTGGAGCCACCACAAGAGGGACCGCTTGCAAGCCGTGCTGATCGCAATGGGATGATGCAGAGGTAGAGCAAGGTAAGACCACTGAATCTGAAGTGTCCACTGAAGGACCCGCATGTTGAATCTGGCTAGAGGAAGAAGAGATATTGCAGCCGCCATGGACCCTAGAGCCCTCAGGACCAATTCCGCCGGAACAGAGTTGGATTGTAGGATGGCCCGCACCTGGAGTCGCAAACTCTGAACTCTGTCGGTTGTGAGGAAGGCTCTTAACTCCCTGGTGTCTAACCTGGCGCCTATAAAATCTATCAACTGAGTAGGTGCCAGGTTGGATTTTGCTACATTTATCATGATGCCCAATCGGGGAGCTAGATGAAGAAAGGAGTCTCGCGCCAATGATAGTAGATGCCTTGTTGGGGCGGTAAGGAGCCAGTCGTCCAGGTATGGGAAGACCTGCACCCCCTGAAGCCTCAGGTGGACCGCAACTACTGCTAATACTTTGGTGAACACCCTGGGGGCTGTGGTGAGACCAAAGGGAAGGACCCTGAACTGGTAGTGACTGGCTCCCAGCCAGAAGCGAAGAAACCTCCTGGAACACCTGTCCATAAGTATGTGGTAGTACGCATCCTTGAGGTCTATAGAGCACATCCAGTGGTTCTTTCCCAAAAGGGGAAGGATAGATTGTAGGGCGACCATCCGAAACTTCTCTTTGGGGACTGCCAGGTTTAACAGGGACAGGTCTAAAATTGGTCTTAGGTCCCCCGTCTTTTTTGGCACTAAAAAGAACCTGGAGTAGAACCTTGTTCCGATCTGGTCTGGGGGGATGGGCTGGATGGCTCTTTTCCCCAGCAGATGGCCAATTTCTGCCGAAGCGGCTCCTGCTGACCGGGTGGAACGTCGGGGAGGGATTTTAATTTTGGAAGGTGACGAAAGGGAATCTTGTATCCTCTGGATATAATGCGGAGGACCCAGCAGTCTGATGTTATGGACTCCCATGCAGCTAGGTGCTCCGAAAAACGTCCCCCGACTGCCTCCAGAGTGGAGCAGTCGGGCAACCCTTCAGGGGTGCTGCGCGGGCCATTCAGAGAAAGGTTCTCTGGACCCGAAGTTCCTGGGAGCCCCTCTGCCTCTGGGGCGGCGTCCTCCCTGTCCTCCTCTGCCATGGAAGGACTGGTTGTCCGGAGCAGGTTGGGATTGCTGCGACTTCCAGAACCACATCTTCTTCTGGCCCTTTTGGTTCCTAGAGTAGGGCCTCTGGGGCACAGAGAAGCGGATTCCGACGGCAGACAGCATCTTCCCGTCCTTTTTGCTCTGGGTCAAGGTGTCGCGAACCGTCTTGCCAAAAAGGGCAGAACAATCGAAGGATGCGTTCGCGAAGGACGCCTTGAAGGGCTCCGTGAAATCGCAATGGCGGAGCCAGGCCTGGCGTCTTGTGACTAGGCCTACTCCTGCAGCTCTAGGGGCTCCCTCAGTAGTATGGGACAGCAACCGCATAGAGGTATTTGTCACAGATCGGAGAGTGGCCATACGGGTAGAGTGCAAGAGTTTGTCCTCTTCCGACATGGACTCAGGGGGGATGCAGCGTATTCTTTAATAAGATCGCGCTGCATCCTGATCGCATCTGCCAAGTAGTTGAGCGCCCTCACTGAGAAGGTCGCAGAACTAAACATTCACTTCCCCAAGCGGTCCATCATCCGAGACTCCTTGCTCCGAGGGTGGACTGAGGGACTCTCCTGAGTGAGTTCCCACTTGCTGGCTGCTGCCGTCAACATGGCATCTACCGGGGGCCCCTTACTCCAGTGGGCATGGTCTGCAGGGGGGCTAAGGATTCGGTCTGGCCTTTTGGGGATTGGCTCCACGGTGTCCGGTTCCTTCCACGCCCTGGTGGTAATGAGATCCACCAGGGGGTCGGCAGGAGGGGACACGCAAGAGGTAGACGGGCCCGCTTCGAATGCCTCCAAGAACACGGACTCATCCGAAGAAGACTTTGGGGCAGACCACCCCCCCCTTATGCAAAGCATTTCCATGATGTCTCCAAAGGAGACATCCTCGGGGGGTGATCTTGGGGAGCCTTCCCTTCCCTCCAAATCCGTGTCTTCAGTTAAAGACTCGGGGGAGTCTATGTGCCTCCTTTTACACGTATGCTTGCGAGGGGCTTCCTCGGGGGGGGGCTGTCCGAGGAACCTTCGCAAGCTGTGTCTTGTTCCAAAGGAACAGCTTGGGGCACTGAAGCGGGCTGTCCCAGTGGCCGGATGGTGGAAGCCTGAACCAGTGCAGGTGGAGCGCAGGACAGAGCCGAAGCAAGTGCCGGGGGCCCGGAAGCCCTCAACAGAGCCCTCTCCACTACATCAAAAGCCGAGGGGGAGCCAGCCTCGGCCAAAGGATCTGAAAGTCGGCTCCCCCTCAGATCCGAAGAGTGGATCGGAGCCGGCCCCGAGACACTCGGATCCGTAGGTCCAGTGCGCTTTGACACAGATGGCGCCGAAGGCACACTGAGTCCCCCGGATCCGAAGCTCGGAGCCAGGCTCCGAGAGGTCGGATCCGAAACACTTGAGGGCAAGGTCGGATCCGAAGTAGCTAGTACTATTGGCGCCGAACCACCCCCGGCTCCGAAGCTGCCCGGCTCCGAACACTCCGAACCCGGGTAGCGGGTCGGAGAAGGAGCTATAGGCTTGAAAAATGGGGTCGAGCTCCCCCCCCAGAGGGGGGGGGGCAGGAGCACTCCCATCTGCATCTGGGCCTGGATGAACCTTCTCATCATCCGGTCCAGATTGGCATCAGAAAGAGAATAAGTGGATCTCGAAGAGGCTACCGAGGTAGGCCTTGAGTGCCTCCTCGATAGCCTCGATGGAGATCGGGTCTCCTCCTCCTCAGGCCCCGGTGAAAAGCAGACCGGAGACCGGAGCCGAGGGAGGGGAGAGCCAGTAGCTAAGGAGGCCGGAGGAGAAGCCCGCTTAGCTGGCGGGGCCGAAACGGAGGTCTCGGCCCGCCGCTTGTGGTGCTTCTCTCTCCGGTCCTTTTTTCTTGCCTCTCTCTCCTCCTAGCCAGTAGCGGGAGGTTGAGTCCCAGGTGGAAGAGGGAGGGCAGGAGAGGCGAGAACCGAAGCCACGGTTCCCACCACAGGAGCAGGAGCCAAAGCCGAGTCCGGGGGCAGAAGTCCCGCCAGGACCAGCTTCGACCTCCGCTCCTTCAATGCCCTGGGGTTGAACCCTGCACAAATGGAACATCCAGAAGTGAGGTGTTCAACCCCAAGGCATCGAACGCACCGAGTGTGGCCATCAGCAGGGGATAGCTTATGGCCACACTCGGAGCATTTGGAGAAAATTGCCTTAGGGGCCTCTGACATGGTAAAGTCTTTTTTTTTTTTTTTTTTTTTAACAAAAAAAGCAAAGACAAAAGAGAAACTGGTACTAAAAGTACACACACACAAGGCCCCACACAATACACTCACACAGAACTACGACCAGCGAGGGGAGGGTAAACTAAAGTTCTTAAAATTAAGAATTTTAAGCTAAAAGTAACAAATTATGACAGGGAACCTAACACAATCACTCAAAAAACTTAATAACTATAGAAAAAAACGCTTTCTTTAACTAGAAATTTTACTTAGCTGAAGAGCTCAGAATCCAAGGACCTAGTTACCAGCGCGGCAAACTAGATCTGAGGTCATGTAGGGAGAGCAGGGCATTATGGGTGAGGGGAGGAGCTAGGAGCTCGGATCCATAGCTGGTAAAACCATGCAGGTTTGGATCCGATATCGGATCCATAACCCACAGGTTGCAGACAAATGAATCTCCTACTTCAGATGTGTAGGTTACTGGTGGTGCTTTGGTCTCAGGAATGTGTAACATGCTGGGGGTGAGTCTATGTTCGGGCATCAAATTAAAATTTCAGAAAATGGATAAACATCAAACATTAAACACTGAACATGGAAATTACTGAAGAAGGTTATCTTCAAAAATAATAATATTGAATTGCCATAGTTAGACGACAACCAGAAAGTACCATGACACGTAAGGTAAGACAAACAAAGCCTTTTAAATGTTGCCCTATCCCATCCCATAGTGCAATCTCGGAGATGGTATATATAGTTAGGGGGGAGTGGGGGTGGAGCCCCCCACCTTGGCGGCCAAGGTGTTTTTATAAAGGCTGTTCATGATGTTGGCCAGTTATGGTCATTTGATGGTATTATTTTTGAAGATAAGCTTTTTTGATAATTTCCATGTTCGGTGTTTAATGTTCGCTGATTAGCCGTTCAATGAAATTTTATTTTGATGGCTAAACATAGAAACACTGGGGGTACATCAGTCTCAGAAATGTGAAGTATGCTTGAGGGGACATCAGTGTCTGAAATATGCAGGTTACTGGTGGTACACTGGTCTTAAGAATGTGTTGCATCAGTCTCTAGAAAGTGTAGCATGCTGGGGGGGTGCATCATTTTCAGAAATTTGTAGCATGTTGGGCAACATCTGTCTCAGTAATGTGTTGCATGCTGCAGGTGCATCAGTCTCAGGAATGTGAAGTATGCCTGGGGGAGCATCAGTGTCTGAAATATGTAGGTTACTGGTGGTGCACTGGTCTTAGGAATGTGTTGCATCAGTCTCTGGAAAGTGTAGCATGCTGGGGGTGCATTGAATTCAGGAATGTGTAGCATGTTGGGAGGCATCTGTCTCAATAATGTGTTGCATGCTGCAGGTGCATCAGTCTCAGGAATGTGTAAGATACTGGTAGTGTACTGGCCTCAGGAATGTATAATATGCTGGGGGTGCATTAGTCTCAGGAATGTGTTACATGCTTGGGGTGCATTAGTCTCAGGAATGTGTACCATGCTGGCATAGCTCTCATCCTCTTGTCACAAAATATCTGGACAAAGCCATAAATAATGGGGGAACAAAGCCCCAAAAATATGGGTAAATTTTAAAGTTGCTAGAATAAAAGGCCTTGTGTTACCATGCATTTTCTGCAGGATATGAAGTCTTAAACTAAAATGCCTGTTATTATTTAGTGAATTCAAGCCTCACTGATTCACCACAAAAATCTAGAAAATCACAAATTTTATGAGAAAGAGACCAAAATATGAGGCAAAAATCTGGAGAGTTGAGAGGTCTGCATGCTGGAGGTGCATTGCTCTCAGGATTGCGTAGCATGTTGGGGCTGCTCTGGTCTCAGGAATGTGCAGAATACTGGTGGTGCATTGGTCTCAGGAATGTGTAACTTGCTGGGGATACATCAGACTTCAGAATGTGTAGCATGCTGGGGGGTACATCACTCTTGGGACTGTGTAAGATACTGGTGGTACATTCATTTCAGGAATGTGAAACATACTGGGAGTGTATCAGTCTCAGAAATGTGTAGTATGTATCTGTCTTAGGAATGTGTAGAATGCTGGGGTGCATCAGGGCTCAGGAATCTTTTGCATGCTGGGGGTCTGCATTGGTCTCAGTGATGAGCAGCATACTGTAGGTGCATTTAAGCAATATATAGCGTACTGTGGGTGCATCTGGGTGCCAGGAATGAATATATCGCTTGTGGTGCATCAGTCTCTGAAGTGTGTATCATGTTGGTGGTGCATCAGTCTCAGGAATGTGTAACTTGCTGGAGGTCTATCGGTCTCAAGAATCTGTAGCATGTTGAGGTTGCATTGTTTTCAGGAGTGTGGAACTTTCTGAGGGTACATCTGTCTCAAGAATATGTAGGCTACTGGTGGTGCATTGATCTCAGGAATGTGTAAATTACTACACTAAATCGGTCTCAGGAATGGGTTGCCTGCTGTTGGTTCATTAGTCTCAAGAATGTGCAAATGCTGGGGATTCATTGGTCTTTGAAATGAATAACATGCTGGGGTTGTATTGAGTTCAGGAATGTGTAGCCTGCTGGGGTGTATCAGTCTCAGGAATGTGTAACATTCTGGGGGTGTATCTGGGTCTCAGGGATGTGGGGACATCTGAGAGTGCATGGGTCTCAAGAATGTGTATTATGCTGGCAATGCATCAGTTTCTGGAATGTGTAGCCTGCTGGTGTGTATCAGTCTCAGGAATGTGTAACATTCTGGGGGTGTGTCTGAGTCTCAGGGATGTGGAGACATCTGAGAGTGCATGGGTCTCAAGAATGTGTATTATGCTGGCAATGCATCAGTTTCTGGAATGTGTAGCCTGCTGGGGTGTATCAGTCTCAGGAATGTGTAACATTCTGGGGGTGTGTCTGAGTCTCAGGGATGTGGAGACATCTGAGAGTGCATGGGTCTCAAGAATGTGTATTATGCTGGCAATGCATCAGTTTCTGGAATGTGTAGCAAGTTGGTATTGCAACAGCTTCATCACTGGTGTAAGCACAGCCACAAGCCATTCACATACATTTCTGGATCCTTGCCTGTGTCTACTCGAGACATTTGATTTGCCTTTATTATAATGTGAGAGTGAAGCATTGCTCAATCACACTGGCTGGTGCCGACTGTTAATTAATGAGGAATCAAGGGATGGTTGTCCTGTAAGTGAATGGTAGAGTGTTGTGATATGCAGCAATTTCGCAGTATGCTTCACATTTTCCAAGTGTAATTGCTGATATTTTGACACACACATTTTATGCTGACCAATACACCAGCAGTGCAGGCTGATCTGGGTGCAATTATATTTTTTCTAGGTAGGAATAGATAGGTTTTCTCCACTGCACTTTCTGCATGTTACAAAAGCCTGTACTCCAATCTTTTCACCTTTTTGAACTTCACACATGGTAACAGTATCTAATTTACTCTAATTTACATAGGTACTCTCCGCCTGTATTATTCCAGGTACACAGCAGCTTATCTGCAGGTGCTCTGTAGTTGCAGGCTTTTGGCTTGGCATTCTTGAATGTTTTTCTAATCCTGTGTGAGGTCTATGCAGTTGTAGAACACATTTATGAATAATATCAACTGTTTCTATTAAAGTCGGTGCCATCTAAATATTAACCACATTCAATTAATTCAAATACATTTTGTTAGTAAACACTATAACACTGCAAATAACTTCATGCTGACTGTATTAATTAACACTGAGACTATCATTTATTTATTTGTTTGAACCAGCTGCTATATTCCGCACTCTCCTTTGCTGCATCCTGTCAGACTACTCTGCAAATCACACTGACAGGAAATAGATTTGGGCTGAAACTTGTGGAATATACTTCTCAGAAGTACAGGCAAGCACAGGAGGACTATGGCTGACCAAGTTCGCAGATGACTGCAAACTAGGGGCTATAATTAACTCTCCGGCTGACACAGACATCCTCCAAAAGGGTGTCACTGAGACGGATACCTGGTATCAAAATCATGGCCTCAAGCTAAATGCCAAAAAGTGCATAGTCATCCCCTTTGGAAAAAACAAAGTACCCACAAACTACCACATAGGTGGTAGTCCCCTAAATACAGAAAACGTAATAAGGAATCTGGGGACCCAAGTAGATAGTAATCTCTCCTTTGATAATTACATTGCCATAGTGGTTAGAAAATCCTTCTATGTGGCCCACCTAATCACAAAAGGGTTTGCATCCAGATCAAAAGAGGTCATTGTGCCCCTCTACTCATCACTCATCAGACCCATCATAGATTACAATGCCACATTTGGGATGTACCTTACAAAACACCTGCAACAGCTGGAAAGACCACAGAAGTACCTCACTAAGAGGATCACTGGCCTCAAACAGATGCCCAATGCAGCTCGACTGTAGAAACTCCAGCTGTACTCACTTGCATACTGCTACTCAGAGGTGATCTCTGCCTGACATACAAGGCCATGTCCAACCCAGAATTGATGGACATGCTCCACCTAAAGAAAACCTTATCCCCTCGAGCCACATGCTCTAGGGATCTAAACCTCACCACAACAATAAATAGGACGTGCTGGAGGGATAGATTCTTGTCCCAGAGACTTCCCATGCTCTGGAACAAGATTCCAGTCTACATTAGGCAGAGCTCCTCGCTAACACTCTTCAAGAGAAACTTTGATGAGTGGATGGGAAACAGAAAGTTTACCCCGGGGATCACTTCAGTGGCTCTGCTGGACAGAGGCACAGGAACTAATCTAAGGGGGTGGTGAAAGCCAACACATTCTGGCTAGGCTTATAAATGCCTTCAGGCAGATAGTCTAGTACCTACCTATGAACCTATGAACCTATATGTGTTTGAAGAGTCTAGGTTCCCTAGCCATAACATATATGAGGGGTATTTAGATCTGCCTTCTCAGAAGATTTCATAAAATCTGTATAGATATAGTATATTCTTGTGATTTTTGGGGAAACTCTAACAATTAATATATTTTTTTGCCTTTTTGAATCTGAGGCCTTATAAGTAACATTTTATTCATCATATGCATTTGTGTTCTTGCTGCCTTGTTACTCAATGGCATGTTTTTGAACATGAAGAACTGATTTCTTTATCTATTGGAATAGATCAAAGGTACACTCCTGAAATATTTTGAAAAGCTGACTTAACCTGGGCGTTCTTGTAGCATTTAGCATGATAGACACAGCAATACACAATTAAAATATCTCATTTAAATGGGATTTTGCTGCTTTAAATAATGGAATTTAAATATAAATATTTACATTGCTTCTCACTCTTGCTATTGTCTCTTGAATCAGAATTGTATGAAGTTTCAAATAGCATAAAGTTGATGAACCACATTGCCTTCACCCGAAAAATCCACAGATAACATTCTGTCAAGCCTACCCAGCAAAGTAGGCACACTACTGACAAAAGCCACTCCCCCTTTTTGACAATTATATGAATTAATGAATGTTGTGCACAGATACATTTAAGCATTCTAGTCATAGAAAAAGACATTCATAACAATATACACTTACTTGGTACCTCTTCTGCGACTCCCAATTTCCACATATCCCATGTCTCAACCATTCTAATAAATGGGATCTCCCAGACAGAAATGTAAGGTATAAACTAATGAAATCTCTTTTTAAGATATATATTTTTTAATTTATTTCAGTAGCATTTCCATTTTTTATTGTAGGTTTCATTATAGAAGAAGAAATTGTAGGGCTCTGACAGGATTGACATAATAGTAATTCAACTAAAGGAAGGTTTTAAACCAAATATTGCTTCACTCTGACCTAAGACTGGAAACAAACATACTTTTTTTATAACCGGTGAAAATTAACATCACATAAAGAGGAAGACCCACATGCATCAATTGGAATGCTCAGAGAAATATCTTACTAAAGGTTTCCAAGGCTTAAATAACATGTCCTACGCAGACCAACTCAAAGCCCTGTCACTATACTCAGTATCCTACTATAAGGCATCCTCTGATCCATTACATATGGACTTACTCCACATCAGCAAGTCAAACGGCATCAAACATACTCAGTCAATGGATCTAAACCTCTTCTGCAACATCAACAGAATGGTTTGGAGGGACAGGTGTACCTCACAGAGGATGCCACTGTTACAGACTCCCATCCACATAAAACAAAGTTTATCTCTGTCCATATTTGAGCATAACTTATATATATAGATGGGAAACAGAAAATTAACCACAGGTCTGCCCTCAGTACTACTAATGGACAGAGGCAGCTCCTAAATACTATATCACATTCAGGGGTCCCCAACAATTATCTATGGTATGATCCCAGTTATTCTCATCAGAGGTAATATATAATTAATGACCATGGGATGGGTAAGGCCAATAATCTATCACTGAATGGGATAAGTTATTTTGAGTATAAAATGGAAAAATGGCTATGCTTAAAATGCATACATATGAATCTATAAGAGAGAAAAATATTTTTTTTCTGATAGGATAGACTGAGTCAGTAAGTTGAATCCATTAAGTGGTATTTGCAGTTTTGCCCAACTCAGTTTACCAGGCCACATTTCTCTCACTCTTTCTCTCTCTCACACACACACACGCACACACACACACACACACACACACACACACACACACACACACGCACACACAAATACACATACACTGACACATATGTGCCCATTAATCTCAGCCCCTTGTTTGACTGCATGCACATCAGATGTTTGATTTTGATTAAATGAATGAAAAAATAAATAATGCTATAGAAGAGTATTTCAGCTCACTGCACTGAGAACCATATATAGCAACCCATTGCTCCCCCATGCCTGAAAGGATTAGAACTCATAAGCCTTATTATACAGAAGTGAAATAATAGGGAAATACTTGAATGTCAGCCATCCACAAAGTTCTAGTTTAAATTCTGTTTGCATACTGTCAGAAGTATGTCACTGGCTTATGCAAGAACATTAATAGGGAAAACTCATTATTCAGATTATATGACTACATTTATGCTCCAGTATATACTTAATAAGGGAATGCAGTACAATAAAAACAGTCTTCCTGCAGAGATGGCAGCATCAAAACATAACTGAATTCAAGAATGGATAGAGCAGGTATTGGGGTCCCATTATGGTGAGTGAAAGAAAGAAAAATTGTTTCCTTTCTTACGTCACACTTTATCTAGAAGGTAGGAAAATGGATTGATTAAAAAACATCGCAGTCATTATCTCACATCAGAATCAGTCTCAATAATGTGCTGTATAACTGGTTCTAAAATTTGTTTCACCTTCTAATCCCACACCAATGGCATCATAATCATAATTATTTAATATGACCATTAATGTAACAACAGAGCTGGGGCGTGAATTTTCACAGTCATTGAATGACAGTAATCATTTCATAAAGTTCATGTCATGCCTTGATAATGTCATTGTCCATGGCTCAACATACTTGCTATTGGTGCTGGAAGATAAGGAGGCTTTGGGTTCAATTCTCACCCTATGTGATTGCATTAATTTTTCTGTTACTGACACAGCAGTGCAGCATTAGAAGTTGCTGAACACCTGAGTCAGCCATCCTTTAGATGAGATTTTAAACTGACATCCCATCTGGTGGAGTTTGTGGTAGCTCAGGAAAATGTAAAAGAATTTCCTGCACTTATTGAAATGAGTTGGAGAGCTTTATTTATATCACATCATAATTCCTTATGTACATATTACGCATTTCTCATTACTTACTACTTTCTTTTTTATATAATATACTTTTCATACACTTTAACATCAAGCATAATAAATAAAACAACTCTTTCCTTTTGTACTCTTTTTTTCTTATAATTCATTCTCCCAACCCCTTTTTCCACTAGCACAAATGTATTCTGTTTAGCACTCCTGTACAGTTCTATAATTTGTTATAAAGTAAATCCTCACTCCTGCATCACCATACATTCCATATTACTCTCATCAAAATTTGATCCATTTTTTATTGCAACGTGAGTGAAATTTATGATCTGAAGTAGGATATTCATTTGTCTGCAACCTGTGAGACCTGTGGGTTATGGATCCCAGCTATGGATCCCTCAAGCAGCTCTCTCCCTCACCCATAATGCCCTGCTCTACCCTCATGACCTCAGATCTCTGGTGACTGGATTTGCATTCATAGCTCTCAGCTAAGTGGTGATTTATTACCTGTTAAAACAGAAAATTTAAAGTTTTTTGTGTATTTCTGTGTGAAAGTTTAGGTTTCCCTCTTTGATAGTTTTATTTTGAGTTAAATTAAGTAATTTTTCTGTTGTGTGAGTGTGTGTGTGTGGGCCTGTGTGTCTTTTTGTTTAAGTTACTTTTAGTAGCTTTATAGATTAGCTGATCAGCCTAAATCTATTTTGAACACCTCACATCTGGTTGTTCCATTTGGGAGGTCCAAGCTTGTCTTGGCGGGTCTTCCTGCTCCTGGGACAACTCTCGTTTTCTGGAGAGAGAGCCTCCTTCGCTCCGGTCCCTGTGTGTTTTCACGGGTCCTGAGGAGGAGGAGGACCGACTTGATCGAGGCGAGAGAGGCACGGAGGGGCTACCCTCGGTAGCCCCGTCGAGATACACACATAGCCTTTCTGATGCTGATCTGGACGGATGATGAAAAGTTCATCCAGGCCGCTCCTTCTCCGACCGTCCGGATCACCTCTCGGAGCCTGGATCCGAGCCTCAGATCCGGGGATCAGTGCCTTTTGATGTAGTGGAGAGGGCTCTGTTGAGGGTCTCCGGACCCCGGCACTTGTTCCCTCTGCACTGGGCCAGGCTTCCACCATCCGGCCCCTGGGACAGCAGCATTGCTGCTGCAGGACTCCTCTGACAGCCCCCAGAGGAGTCTCTCACAGAAGACACGGACTTGGAGGAAGGGAAGGCTCCCGGTCACCCCGAGGATGTCTCCTTTGGAGACATGGAAAAAAATGTCGTATATAAGGGGTGGTCTGCCCCAAGTCTTCCTGTCCGTGTTCTTGGAGGCATTGCCAATTCCCAAAAGACCGGATAGGATCCTTAGTCCGCCATCGGTAGATGCCATGTTGACGGCGGCCACAAAGATGATGGACCGCTGGGGAAGCGGATGTTCCAGAGGAGGACAGAGTTCTGCACTCCCCCGTATGGCCACTCTTAGGTCAGTTACAAGGACAGGACTGGTCACTGATGGTTCTGCTCTGTTTGGCAAGCCGTTCGTGAGGCGTTGACCCAGGGGTCAGAAGAAGATGTGGTTCCGGAAGTCGCAGCAGTCCCAGCCTGCTCCGGACAACCAGTCCTTCCGTGGTAGAGGAGGAGGGGGAGACGCCGCCTAGAGGCAGAGGGCTCCCAGAACTGCTCTACTCTGGAGGCAGTCGGGCATGGGAGTCCATAACATCGGACCGCTGGGTTCTCCAAATCATATCCAGGGCATATCCTTTCCTTCACCTTCCAAAGTTGAAGTCCCTCCCAAATTGGCCATCTGCTAAAGAAAAGAGCCATCCAGCCCGTTCCCCAGACCAGATCGGATCAGGGTTCTACTCCAGATTCTTTTTAGTGCCAAAAACTAAGACCAATCCTAGACCTCTCTCTCTTGAATCTGGCAGTCCAATGGTCACTCTGCAATCTATTCACCACATCCTGATGGACAGGCCTCCAGGAGGCCAGTCACTACCAGTTTCGGTCCTTCCCTTTGGTCTCACCACAGCCCCCCCAGGGTTCACAAAGTATTAGCAGTGGTAGCGGCCCACCTGAGGCTAGGGTCCATGGCATCGGCTATAGCACTTCTTCCTCTATGCATCATCCCATAGCGATCCAAGGCTTGCAAGCGGTCCCTCTTGTGGTGGCTCCACTCCCGGATCTCCACAAGGCCGCCCATTTTGTGCTTCTCCCCTCTCGCCACGGTGACAGCACTTCAGGACTTTCTTCCCTTGGGAACAATGGACAACATGTCTGTTGTCTGGTACATCAACAAGCAAGGGGGAACAAGGTTACCCTCTTTGTCGAGAGGCCATGAGAGTTTGGGAATGGAGCTAAATAGCAGCGCATATCCGGTCGGTCCAACATCCTAGCGGACAAGCTCAGTCGCACCATTCTGACCAATTGTCAAGGCGGGCGGGCAGCATCGCACGGTGTGGGAACCCTTCATGCGATCTTTTGCTTCTCCCTCAAACACCAAGTGCGACAGTTTTTGCCTATCCACCCTTGCCTCTGATGCTCCAAGTTCTTCAGAAAGCCTCCGGGTGGGTTGCAGAATGATTCTCATTGCTCCATTCTGGCCTCGACAGATCTGGTTCCCCTTCCTAAGGTCTCACTCGGTGAATCCTCCTTGGATTCTAGATCCCATCGGATCTGATATCCCATCCATCCTGCATTCCTCCTCCCAGTTCCACTCTTGATAAGGACTCTCATAAACCATCCACTAGAAAGGTTTACCGAAAGTGGAAAACGTTTCTCTGTGGGTGGGGCGGCAAGGCCTGAATCCCTTCACGGTTCCTCTCCCTTTAGTGCTTGACTTTCTAACCTCTCTTTAACGATGGTGCCAGCAGTTCCACAGTCAAAGTACAACTGGCGGCAATTTGACTCTAATCCTCTTATGTCAGCCAAATTGTGTAAAATTTTTCTTAAAGGTACTTTTCTTCTCAGGCCCCTATAAAACAAGCAGTTCCATCTCAAATTCTTGTCCCAAGACAGCATTTTTGGTAGCCATTACATCAGCCAAGAGAGTTTCTGAACTTCAAGCATTATCAGCTAAACCTCCTTACTTGGTATTTCATCTCAGGACCAACCCGTCCTTTCTTCCTAAAATCGCCAAACATCAATCAATCCATTAACCTCCTGTTTTCTTCCTAAATATGAAAACAAAGGTGAATATAAGCTACATTCACTAGATGTTCACAGGCTTAGATTTTTATCTGAACAGGACAGCTGGTCATAGGCAATTCAATTTGGGCAAGCCAATCTCTAAAGTTTCTCTGTCCACGATTTCACATTGCATTTTATTTTTTTTAGCTTCTTCAGGAAGCTTCAAGAGAGGAGAGAGGGTGTTCCCATTCAACCAACCCAGGTATCTATCTCGGCAGCCCTTCAAGGCTTAGGATTCTCAGATGATATTTTGCAGCAGCCACGTGGCTTCATCTCATACGTTTATTTCCCACTATAAGTTGGATCTTGCATCAATATCCTTCCATGATGGCGTAAGATCAAGGTAGCTGGGGGACCTCTGTACAGGGTTTTGACAAATGAATATATATCCTCAGATTTAGAAGTTATGTACTCACCATAACGTTCCATCTGAGTAGGTGTATTCATTTATCCCCTGGCCTTTCAGTTTCCTGCATATTCTATGTTAAACTTTTTAGGGTGTGGTTGCTTTGGCAAACTCGATCTGAGGTCATGAGGGTAGAGCAGGGCATTATGGGTGAGGGGAGGAGCTGAGAGCTTGGATCCATAGCTGGAAAACCATGATCCGATATCGGATCCATAACCCACAGGTCTCACAGGTTGCAGACAAATGAATACACCTACTCAGATGGAACGTTATGGTGAGTACATAACTTCTAATTTCTCACAGCCTTAGGAAATTATTGTTTGCCTACTGTGTGTGACCTTATGCAAGTCACTTCACCACACAATGTTTTGGGTTAAATGAAAATTTGTACTAGGCTCCTCAATGGTCCCCCTGACTGCAAGACTAGTAACTACATATGAACCTATGTTGTTATATTCCCCATATAACAACATGCCCATGTCTATTTCAGAAAAACAGTCATATATAGAGTCTTCCTGGACTTATCCTCCTACATGGTGTTAAAGCATGCTCCATTTTTCTTTTATATCCCAAATTTTGCCAAGTATTTCATTTTACTCCCTCCAGTGTATACCTTTAACTCCCAGTGGGTGTAGCTTCAGCCTTTCAAAATGAAGTTATTACCTTACAGTTCTAACAAATACTCATTGACAGAGGTCAAATATCAATACAGTTGTGTTTGCCATCATGTACGCTTCAAGATAAAATATTCTGATACCTTGTATGTAGCATGGTATTGGAATTATTAATGCAAATATGAATAAGTAATATTTGACGCCTAGAGGCGCAGTAGGAGGTAACTGCAGAAACGTCTGGGAGCACATTCAGCTGTAATGAGTTAACTGCAAATGGCTCGACATCAGTTTAGACAGAAAATCATTTATTCTTCCACTTTTTAACCTTTCCTACCACTCTTTTACATGCATATTTTTTCTCTCTACTAGATTTTTCCAAGGTCAAAGGTACTGCAATTTTACATTAGCGCTTTATGCTAAAATTTTCTTTCCGTTCCTTGAACCCCAGTTTTTAAATCTCCATAGCTTCATTTTCCTTATGTGTTCATGCATGTCTTTACGTAGAGTCCCTAGTTACCTTTTCTATCTGAATATTTATACTTACTCCATATAATTTCTCCTAGTATATCTCTTCCCCCTTTTTCTTTCTTCAGTAGCATCCAATATAAATTTAAAGGTGCCAAAATGGATTTATTAACCCCAACCCACCTTTTAAAATTAGGCCCCTCATTTAAGTAGGTACAGCTTTAATCTGCATGTAACCCCAAGTATTATCTCTAATAGCTTTATCTTTGCAGACTGGAAAGGCATATACTACCCACATAATTCAACTTCCCTGCCTTGCAGATATGAAAATGCATGTTAAAAGCTTTCCACATCACAGTGCTGCTTTTTACTTCCTCCATAATCTTTTTTTGTACTGCTTCATAGGTAATCACTGTTTTTGTCATTCCCCCAACACCCTTCCATTCCTCTTCACTTAAATTTGTTCCAACATGCTTTAACATATCTTCCAGTTACCCACATATTTGTCATTACTCATTCTTTATTGTTCATCGTCATCATCATCATCATCATCCATCATCATTATCCACCATCATCATCATCATCATCATCATTATCATCATCATCATCATCATCATCAACAACCTTCTTTTTCAAATTCTATACATGAGGATTGGGTGTTGTGTCCACTATCACCGACTCTCTCAGTTCAATACAACTCTCCTACCTTCCTCTACAGTCATACTTCAATGTCAGAAGTCTTTCCTCACACATTCCATCCACCCCTTTGTTGGATGTCCTCATGTCCTCCTGCTGTTTTCCTGTCTGTCACAAATCTTCTTCACCAGATTGTTTTCTGTTTTCTACACATTTACTCAAACCACTGTACTCTGTTCTTCATGACCTTTCTCTGCAGTTGGAGCTACTTTGGCTTCTGCTCTGATGTCTTAATTTATTTATCTGTCCCACAGTGTGCAGCCAGCTATCTCAGGCACATCAACTCCATCACCTCTGCTTCCTTAACTGCTCTGCCTTTACTGCCTTGTTGTTGTTGTTATTCGACTTTTCCTGGTTAGGGGTCGCCACAGCGGAACTCCGGTCCGCTAATGATTGTCAGTAGATTTTCACGAACGCCGAGGTGCCAGCTCAACATTCAACCTTCAATGAAGGCACGCCCATTTACACATGTCTTTCGAACGGCCACCCAACTGTGGGGAGGACAGGCTCTGCCTTTACTGCCTTGTACCGTACAATATTACTGGTCAAGCAACTGTTTTCTACACCGTACTTTTCAGCTTCTTCGGCATTCTTCTGTCATACACTAACCCTGACACTCTGTTCCAGTTGTATGCAGTCCTGATAATTCTAGCTTTGACTGCTTCACTCAGATATCCCTTCTCCACAACCACCCCTAACAGATACTTGAAGCTGCTAATCTGCTCCATTATTTTCCCGTCTCTCTCAGTTCTCAGCTACTTTCTGATTTGCTATCATTACAACTGTCTTATCTGTACTCAGTTTCATCACGTCTTCAGTTTTGCATTCCATTCCCCTATCCTTTTCTGAAGTTTTTGTTCAGAATCGGCAAGTAATGCATACAGCAACTTTATTGATCTGTCCCCTCTGACCTATTTACTAATGTAGTCCATCACCATAGGTTCATAGGTTCATACTAGGCTATCTGCCCTAGGGCATTTATAAGCCTAGCCAGAGTGTGTTTGGCTTTCGCCACCCATTTTAAATTAATTTTGCTATGCCTTTTTTTGAGGTTAGTATACTGTGCCTCTGTCTAACAGTTACACAGAAGTGATAGCCGGGGTAAACCTATGATCTCCCATCCAGTCATCAAGATTCCTCTTGAAGAGAGTCAATGTGGGACTCTGCCTAACCTGGACTGGGATTTTATTCCAGAGTGAAGGGAGCCTCTGGGTTATGAATCTGTCCCTCCAGCATGTCCTATTTATTTCAGTGCTGAGGTTCAAGTCTCTCGAGCGCGTAGCTCGATGGGATTTGGATTTTCTGAGGTGCAGCATGTCCATTAATTCCGGGTTGGACATGGCTTTATACGTCAGGCACAGATCGCCTCTGAGCAGGCGGTATGCCACTGAGTAGAGCTGGAGTTTCTTTAACCGGGCAGCATATGGCATCTGTTTGAGCCCTTTGATCCTCTTGGTGAGGTACTTTTGGGGTCTTTCCAGTTGCTGCAGGTGTCTGGTAAGGTACATCCCAAAAGGGGCATTGTACTCAATTATGGGCCTGATGAGGGATGAGTAAAGAGGTACGATGACCTCCCCTGATCTAGATGTGAATCCCTTCATGATTAGATGGGCTATATAAAATGTTTTTCTAACCACTTTGGCCACGTGGTTGTCAAATGAGAGATTGCTATTAACTTGGGTCCCCAGGTCCCTAATGACTTCTTCTGCACTTAATGGATTACCACCTATGTGGTAATTTGTGGGCACTTTGTTTTTGCCAAAGGGGATGACTATACACTTTTTGGCGTTTAGCTTGAGGCCATGGCTCTGGCACCAGTTGTCTGTTTCTATGAGGCCCTTTTGGAGGATGCTTGTGTCGGCTGGAGAGTTGATTATGGCACCCAGTTTGCAGTCATCTGCGAACTTGGTCAGCCACAGTCCTTCCGTGTTGGCCTGTACTGCCGAGAAATATATACCGAACAAGAGAGGTCCCAGGACTGAGCCTTGTGGGACGCCACTTGTAACTGGTTTGGAGTCTGACATGGCACCAGCAATTCTAACCATGTGGGTTCTGTCCTTGAGCCAGTTTGCAACCCATCTAGTGACATAGGGTTTATATTTAAGCTGGTGAGCTTATCTATAATGCCCGAGTGGGGTATTGTATCAAAGGCTTTTGCGAGGTCCAGGTAGGCTGTGTGGACCACCTTCCCCTCGTCAATGGCCTTGGTGACTGTTTCAAAGAAATTGACCAGGTTTAAGAGGCAGGATCTGCCCTTAACAAAGCCAAACTGGGTAGGATCCAGTGTCTGTAGGTCCTCAATATCTTTATTTATGAGGTCCATAATGATCCTTTCCATAGCTTTGCAGACCAAGCTAGTCAGGCTTATGGGGCGATAGTTTCCAGGATCCATTGAGGCACCACCTTTGTGGAGAGGGACCACTGTTGCTGTACGCCACTCTTTGGGTACATATCGTGTAGTAAGGCTAAGATTAAACAGTAGTTTTATGTTTGGGTGTAGCTCTTCTTGGAGTTCATGTAGGACGCAGCCCGGGACACCATCTGGTCCCATTGATGCTGTGTTTTTTGCTTTGGAGAGGGCGGCTCTTACCTGAGCATCTGAGATGTCAGGGGGGCAGCACTCTGTTGGGATAGATATTTGTCCTTTTGGTGGGGAGATGGGGGAGAAGTTTGCACTGAACCTGTCAGCTAGGATGTTGACAATGTATGTGGGCTCGTGTATTTTTTGTCATTTTGGACTAATTCTGAGCATATCTGGGAATTCCCACCCAGGTTCCTAACATAACTAAAGAAAGCCTTGTGATTATCCTTAGTGTCCTGTGCAATTTTTCTCTCGAAGCTGGCCTTAGATGATTTTATGAGTGCCCGTAGTTTTTTGCTAATACTGATCAGAGATGCCTTCCCTTTTTGGGATTTTGCTCTATCATGTAGTAGCTTCCTCCTTCTATTGTATAGTTTGTTTATGGCTGGGGTCCACCAGACAGGACGTCTGCCTTTGGAGGATTGGGTCTTGGTTTTATTTGGGATTGCATGATCCATGCATTCCTGAAGATGTTCATAGAATGCGTTTATAAAGGATTCTGCGGTCTGGGCCGTATTTTCCACAGGCCCGGGGGCTTTGTATGAGCAACAGTGGTCTCAGGGCTAAGTCTTGATGAACACCCATTCCCACTGAGAACCCCTCTGTGAGACCAACCCTTGTTCATACTTCAGTCACTGGGTTCTTGAACACAGCATACATTAATTCTACCAGTGTGTCTGGAACTTGGAACCACTGCAGGACTGCCCAGATAAGCTTTCTTGGGACCTTGTCATATGCTTTCTCCAAGTATAGGAATGCCCAGTTGGACTCTTTCCTCATCTCTAGCTTCTTCTCAACTATCTGTCTGACTGCAAACATTGGCTCAACTGCACTCTATCCCAATCTGAATCTAAAATTTCCATCTCCCATCTTGCTTTCTACTACTCAGTGTATTCATTTATCAATAACTCATGCCAGAGCATTCATGCAGTGTGACATGAGTCTGATACCTTGGTACTGCTCACAGTTGAGAATGTCCTCTTTTTTGTACACTGCCACTAATGTGTTTTTTCTCTAGTCGTATGGGATACACCTTTCTCCAAAACTGCTATGGCATCCCCTTTAGACATTTCTCCCCATCTCACCCATCATCTTGATCATATCTGCTATGGTCTCAACTGAGCTTGCTGCTTTCCATGACTTAATTTTCCTTAGTGCTGTTCTTACTTTTTCTTACATTGTATACTGTATCTGGGGTAGTACAACTTCTGTACTGTGTCTGGGGTAGTACAACTTCTGTACTGTGTCTGGGGTAGTACAACTTCTGCACTGTGTCTGGTAGTACAACTTCTGTACTGTGTCTGGGGTAGTACAACTTCTGTATTGTGTCTGGAGTAGTACAACTTCTGTACTGTGTCTGGGGTAGTACAACTTCTGCACTGTGTCTGGTAGTACAACTTCTGTACTGTGTCTGGGGTAGTACAACTTCTGTACTGTATCTGGGGTAGTACAACTTCTGTACTGTGTCTGGGGTAGTACAACTTCTGTACTGTGTCTGGGGTAGTACAACTTCTGTACTTTGTCTGGGGTAGTACAACTTCTGTACTGTGTCTGGGGTAGTACAACTTCTGTACTTTGTCTGGGGTAGTACAACTTCTGTACTGTGTCTGGGGTAGTACAACTTCTGTACTGTGTCTGGGGTAGTACAACTTCTGTACTTTGTCTGGGGTAGTACAACTTCTGTACTGTGCCTGGGGTAGTACAACTTCTGTACTGTATCTGGGGTAGTACAACTTCTGTACTGTGTCTGGTAGTACAACGTCTGTACTGTGTCTGGGGTAGTACAACTTCTGCACTGTGTCTGGGGTAGTACAACTTCTGTACTGTGTCTGGTAGTACAACTTATGTACTGTGTCTGGGGTAGTACAACTTCTGTACTGTGTCTGGGGTAGTACAACTTCTGTACTTTGTCTGGGGTAGTACAACTTCTGTACTGTGTCTGGGGTAGTACAACTTCTGTACTGTGTCTGGGGTAGTACAACTTCTGTACTTTGTCTGGGGTAGTACAACTTCTGTACTGTGTCTGGGGTAGTACAACTTCTGTACTGTGTCTGGGGTAGTACAACTTCTGTACTTTGTCTGGGGTAGTACAACTTCTGTACTGTGTCTAGGGTAGTACAACTTCTGTACTGTGTCTGGGGTAGTACAACTTCTGTACTTTGTCTGGGGTAGTACAACTTCTGTACTGTGTCTGGGGTAGTACAACTTCTGTACTGTGTCTGGGGTAGTACAACTTCTGTACTGTGTCTCGGGTATTACAACTTCTGTGGTATTTTCTTCATTCTGAAATGGCTGAAAGTACTCCTTCCATCTTCCTTTGACATCCTGTGGACTGGTGAGCAGGTTGCTGGCATCCCTTACGAAGGGTGTCTGCCATCTTCCTTAGATTTCTGTCTTTGCCTTACAACCTGATAGTGTCTTTGTGCCACTTACTAAGTCACTTTACAGAAGCTGGTAGAGTGCTTCTCATGCCCTGCTCTTAGCTGTTGTAACTCTTCTCTTAGCCTCTTTTTGTTAGCCAACCAGTACTCATTGTAAATCTCATCCAATTTTTATATCCCCCATTTCTTACTCACTGTTTGTTTCTTTTGATGACTTCTTGGAATTCTGCATTCCATCATCAGCTTTCCTTACCTACATTGTTTCCATACCTGGGTCAGCTGCATAACTGTTCTGTAGTCCTCACTCATGCTGTTTGGAGGTACTGCCATTTTTCTTCAACTCCACCTATTTCTTCTTCTTCCTGAGGTGCTACATCCCTGAGTAATTTCTTGAAATATTGTGTTTTCTCTCCAGTCATGTTCCAGGTCTTCAGCCTTGTCTCGGTTAACCTTAGAGCCTTCCTTGATCACTGCTTGCAGCTGATTGTGGCTACTAATGATTCATGTTGTGGGCTGACTGTTTCACTGGGGATGACTTTGCAATTACTACCTCAGTGTCTTTCCTTACTAGGAGGAAGTCAACCTGATTTGTATGTTGGCCTCTCTTGTATGTGATGTTGAGACTTCTGTCTTGCTGAGTCATGTGTTGGCCACCATCAAGCCATTTGCAAGACTGATATCTAGAATAGCTTGCCCTTCTTTATTCCTGTTGCACAACATAAGTGTACTCAGGCAGTTCTCATATCCTGTACTGACTGCCCCAATATGTGCATTCAGGTCTCCCTTTATCAGTTCCAATTCATGTTTTCCTGCATTATCTAATAGGAGCTGCAACTGCTGTCTGAATGTACCCTTTCTTTATTGTTACAATTTGCTGTGGGACATAGGCTGAGATAATGAATTGTGCCCTATCATTACATTGGATTCACTGGATTTTACATTAGCAAACAGGTCGGAGGGGACAGATCAACAAAGTTACTGTATGCAGACAATATAGCATAACTGAGCACAGATAAGACTGTGGTAATGGCAGCAAACTGGGGAAATGAGAAGAAATTGAGAATAGAGATAGAAGGGAAGATAGCGGAAGAAGTAAACAACTTCAAGTATCTAGAAGGGGTGGTTGAGGAGAAGGGTAGTCTGAATGAAGAGGTCAAAGCTAGAATCAGAGGGACTGCAGCCAACTATCATAGAGTGTCAGGGATAGTCTATGACAGAAGAATGCCAAAGAAGCTGAAAACTAAGGTGTACAAGACAGTGTTGTGACCAGTGCTACTGTATAATACAGAAACTTGGGCAGTAAAGGCAGAACAGTTGAAGAAGCTAGAGGTGATGGAAATGAAGTGCCTGAGAAGGGTGGTAGGATGTACTCTGTGGGAAAGACAAAGAAATGAGGACATAAGAGCAGAAACCAAAGTAGCTCCAATTGCAGAAAAGTTCAAAGAGAACAGATTATGGTGGTTTGGACACGTGCAGAAAAGAAGAAGACAATCTGGTGAGGAAGATTTGGAACAGACAGGAAGAAGGTAAGAGGAAGTTAGGACATTCAGCAAAGAGATGTATGGATTGTATGAAAGAAGATCTGCGACAGTCAGGTATGAGTGTTGAAGAAGGCAGGAGTGTGCCAATGAATCGAAAGACTGGCGACAGTTAACATGATACCCGGAACCCATGTAGAAAAAAATGGGAAAACGAGGTTTGATAATGATGATGATGATGATGATTACACTGGCGTCAGATTGCCATGAGTCTGTTACTAATTCTGATGACATCCCTCACTGTCTACTGAAACCTCTCCCTCATCATAACTAACACAGCATTTCCAGTCTGTCCTTTCCTTAAATAGTCGACTCGGGACCCCAAGCCAAGTTGGTTTGCTGCATCGCTCTTGCCTCCAGGATACATATGAAGTGCAAATTCCTCACTATCATGTCATCCACTTCCAAGCTATGCCCTGTCAGTGAACCTACACTGAGTGTAGCAATTCTTACTTCTTGTTTGGCAGGTTGATTATTTTTACATCCAGCTTTTCCTCAACAAAGCTACTGCATGTAACACAATCTGGGCAAATGTACACCAGATGTCCAGTAGTTTATTGACTCGGGGCTGCTCGGCTTTGTGGCAGGCACAGTCTGGCCAAATGAAACACATACACCCCTCCTACCCATGCCCCTTTTGGCTACATTAGTCAACATGATTGAATCACCTACAGCCAATTTTTACACTGTTGAGTGGTTAGCCCTGACACTGCTGTTTTATTCATGTTAACCACGACATCATCAGTGCATACCATAAATTGGCATACCTTTACTTCAGCTATCTGCCAGCTTGCTTCACTTATAAGACAACCTTGCTTCACCCCTTTCTGCACTTTTTTCCTAATTCACCCAGTTATTTTCACCCTATTCCGTGTATGTCCATATTCTGTTTTAAAAACTTGTGTTTTTTTATCTCACAGATTATAACTATTTTATACCTCCCATATTTCCTCATGCTTGCCACTGTCAGATGCTTTATGTACATCACTCACGTCTACATTCCCACCCCCTTCTTTTACTATAGAATCTACCACTTCATTATCAACAACACATATTTCTTGTTTTTCCTTAGTCCTTTATGTTCCATAATGTAGTATCCATGCCATCACCTTAGATAACCTCACCTGTATCAGCTCCATAAGACTTGTATAATCCATATTTTCTAATGCTACCAGTCACCAGTTTTTAATATTGTATTTCTCTCCTTTCCTCTTAAAAACTGCATTTATTACACCCTTGCATACCCCTTCACTTCTCACCTCCTCTCTTACCAATTCAGGGAATACATTCACAAATAAATTATTTTGCTGCTTATCCAATTTATTACTAAAATCATACCCTAAGCCACCCAGGCAGAGGGAGATAACTGATAAATAATACATTTACTTCTTTAACACTTGTACTATTACTACCTTCTCCATTTCTTTATTTTCCTTTTCCATCAATTTTGCCACCTGCCATGTTCATAGGTTCATAGGTAAGTACTAGGACTGAGGGTATCTATAAGCCTAGCCAGAATGTGTTGGCTTTCGCTGCCCCGTTAGATTAGTTCCCTGTGCCTTGGTCCAGCAGAGCCATTAGTTCCCTGTGCCTCTGTCCAGCAGAGCCACTGCAGTGATCCCCGGGGTGAATTTTTTGTTTCCCATTCACTCGTTAAGGTTTCTCTTGAAGAGTGTTAGTGAGGGGTTCTGCCTAATGTAGATTGGAATCTTGTTCCAAAGCATGGGGAGTCTCTGGGACAGGAATCTATCCCTCCAGCACATCATTGTGGTGAGGTTTAGATCCCTAGAGCGTGTGGCTCTTGGGGATTTTTTTTTTTTTTTAGGTGGAGCATGTCCATCAATTCTGGGTTGGACATGGCCTAGTATGTCAAGCAGAGTAAGCAGTATGCAACCGAGTACAGCTGGAGTTTCTTCAGTCAGTCTGCATAGGGCATATGTTTGAGGCCAGTAATCCTCTTGGTGAGGTACTTCTGTGGTCTTTCCAGCTGTTGCAGGTGTCTTGTAAGGTACATCCCAAATGGGGCATTGTACTCTATGATGGGTCTGATGAGTGATGAGTGGAGGGGCACAATAACCTCTTTTGTTCTAGATGCGAACCCTTTTGTGATTAGGTGGGCCACATAGAAGAATTTTCTAATCACCTCGGCAATATGATTATCAAAGGAGAGATTACTATCTACTTGGGTCCCCAGATCCCTTATTACATTTTCTGTATTTAAGGGACTACCACATATGTGGTAGTTCGCAGGTACTTGTTTTTTCCAAAGGGGATGGCTATGCACTTTTTGGCATTTAGCTTGAGGCCATGATTTTGACACCAGGTATCCGTCTCAGTGAGACCCTTCTGGAGGATGTCTGTATCAGCTGGAGAGTCAATTATGGCCCCCAGTTTGCAGTCATCTGGGAACTTGATCAGCCATAGTCCTCCTGTGCTTGCCTGTACCTCTGAGAAGTATATACCGAACAGGAGGGGTCCTAGGACTGAGCCCTGGGGGACGCCACTTGTAACTGGTTTAGAGTCAGACCTAGAGCTTGCAGCTTTCACCATGTGGGTTCTGTTCATGAGCCAACTGGCAACCCATCTCGTGACATAGGGGTTTATGTTCAGGCTGGTGAGCTAGTCTATAATACCAGAATGGGGAATGGTGTTGAAAGCCTTTGTGAGATTTAGGTAGGCTGTATGGACCTCCTTTCCCTCGTCTAAAACCTTGGTAACTGTCTCAAAGAAGTCCACCACATTAAGGAGGCATGATCTGCCCTTAACAAAGCCAGACTGGGTAGGGTCCAGTGTTTGAAGGTTCCCATTGTCTCTGTTAATGAATTCCATGATGATGCGCTCCATAGCCTTGAAGACCAGGCTAGTCAGGCTTATAGAGCAATTGTTCCCGGGGTCCATTGTGGCTGCACCTTTGTGGAGTGGGATAATGGTTGCTGTGTGCCACTCTATGGGTACGTAGCCTGTAGAGAGGCTGAGTTTGAACAGTGTGTTTAGGTGAGGGGTTAGTTCATTTTGGAGCTCATGTAAGACACAGCCTGGGACACTGTCTGGTCCCATTGAAGCTGTATTTTTGGCTTTGGATAGGGCTGTTTTAACCTGTGTGTCAGTGATTGCCAGGGCACTACATTCTTCTGGTATGGTTATGGGCCCTTTAGGGAGTAAGAGGGGGGTGAAGTTTTCACTAAATCTGTCTGCCAGAATGTTGGCAATATCAGTCAGTTCAGTGTATTTTGTACCATTCTGCACTAACTCAGAGTAGATCTGAGAGTTTCCACTTAGGTTCTTGACATAGCTAAAGAACGCTTTGTGGTTATCTTTGGAGTCCTTGGCAATTTTTCTTTCAAAGCTAGCCTTGGATGATTTTATGAGGGATTGTAGTTTCTTGCTGATACTAATCAAGGATGTCTTTCCTTCTTGGGATTTTACTCTTTTCAGCACTAGTTTACTCCTTCTATTGTATAGCTTGTTTATGGCAAGGGTCCACCAGACTGGTTTCCTTTTCTTGGAGGAGTGAGTCTTGGTTTTGCTTGGGATAGCATGATCCATGCATTCTTGCAGGTGCTCATAGAGTGCCTTTGTAAGGGATTCAGCAGCTTGGACAGTGTTGCCCTTTACCACGGAGGCTGTGAACCTTTCCACCTCGATCTTAAGTAACGTGAAGTTTGCTTTTGAAAAGTTTTTCATGGTGGTTTCCTTGATTGGGGGTGGGGGCAGAATGTGGATATCCAGAGTGATTAGTCTATGGTCTGATCTAACCAGTGAGGGTTTGACCTCCGGTGTAGAACACCAGTCACCCATATTGGTGATAACCAGGTCCAATATGTTGTCACCTCTGGTGGGGGTGTTGACCAGTTGATCCAGGGCATTCGAGTTTATCAATTCTAGGAAGCGTTGGGCAAGGGAGTTATTACTTGAGTAGTTCTCCCAGTTAATGTTTGGGTAATTGAAATCACCCAATATTAGGGCATTTGGAAGGACCTTCATATTTTCCAGTGTCCCCAGAACTGCGGAATGGGAGTCCTGAGTCATGGTGGGTGATTTGTAGCAAGCTACAATTTGAATTGCAGTTTTGCCCATTGTTAGTTGCACATGGATGCTCTCTGAGGCATTGTGCTGTGCCACTAACCTGGAGGTGTGGGTATCCTTGAGGAATATGGATACACCCCCACCTTTTGTGTTTCGGTCCGGGTTCTGTGGCCGAAAAGTATGGTATGAGTTATAGCCTGGTAGTGCTGGGGTGCTCTCAGGAGCCTTAAACCAGGTTTCTGTTACTGCACAGATATTGATGTTCTCCATACTGAGGAGTGCCTCGAGTGCATGCATTTTGAGGTTTAGATTTCTGGCATTGAGTAGCATTACCCTCAGTTTTTGGTTACTTGTGCTATTTACGGTGGTGGGTTTGTCTTTTGAGCCTTGCCAACAATGGCACTATGGGGGCAGCAAAAGCCTTGGCCAGTATTCGAAAGCCTAAGGGTGACAGGTGCAAGCCATCTCTTGCGAAGCAACGTGGCTTATCGAGCATGTCATCTCAGGTGGACAGATACTGGATCCCCTTTGAATGACACCAGAAACTTAGCCAATTGTTGAAACTGATAATTTTTTTCTTTATACTATGGCATCATTCTTGGTGAGGGCAGGATGCTACTCAGGGTCAGGATCATACCGGCCTTGTAGTCCTTTCTTTTCTTTGTTTCTTTTATATATCTCTCTTTCCTTCAAAATTCTTTCTCTTCACCTCTGCTCAAACTTTGCAACTTTTTTAAAATTCCTTTACTTACCTTTCTACCATCATACACATCTTTGTATGTTTTTGTTTAACTAGCACCCACCATTCTGTCCAGTTTCTATAAGATGGCTTCATACTTTCATGATGTTCCCACAACCAACTTGTTTTTTTTTCTTTCAGTATATCTGTATTTACTTCTTTACACCATTTATATACTAATATTTTCCTAATTTGTTTCTTATGCTATTAACATTTACTGAAACAATTGAAAAAAATATCACTTCCCTTTCAAAAATGTACCCCTTCTTCTTCCTTTCTCTGCACATGTTGTAATTCTTCATATTTATTATGCCTAGGAATGTCATGTACTTGCTCCCCTTCTTGCTCCTCCACTTGACTTGATGCATCCTCCTTCCTCATTACCCAGCCCTTTTTCAGGGTCGTCGGAGGAATTTTTAGGATTAGTTTAGAAGTGGTTCCTTCAAAACCTAAGCAAAGAAAAGGTGTCTTGTGGTGATTCTATGATACAAAAATGTATTAGACCTTTAAATAGGCTCAGTGGGGAAAAATCACTGTTTTAATTGTTGGTGGTTATCAATTGTAAGACATTCTCATGGGATTAAACAAAATGTTGGTATATAAGAAATTTGAGTCAATAATTATTCATGTGGGTATTAATGATTTTTGTGTACACTTTTAAAAGATATCCTGAATATTTGTAAGAACTTCAAAATAATTTGTGCATTTCAAAAATGTCACCCTCTCCGATTTGATATATATATATATATATTTCAGTATTTCGAAATTATAACACCGAAGCCTTGAATTTCTGAAACACCAGAAGCGCGAAATTCAAAATTCCGAAGTACAGAGATTTTGAATTAGCGCTTCTGGTGTTGCAGTGGGTGAATGGTTAGGTGTTAGTTTGGGTATGTATGTGTGTGTAAGTGTGTTAGTTAGGGGCTTTAGTGTATGTCAGTGTGTGTTGTGACTTTGTGAAATGTGTGGGTGTGAGTTTCCTTTGTGTGTCTGATTATGCAAACTCGGAGTTAGCATAAATAAGTAGGGGGGTGTGGGGGGTGAAGTTTATATGTGGTCTAGGTTTGCCTGTGTGCTTGTGGGGAGAAGTTGTGTGTATGTTTATGTGTGTGCTCTATGTGTAGTGTAGGCTCGGGATTTTGAGTTTCCCGATTATGGGTTTTCGGGATTTGAAGGTTTCAGCTATGTAATTTCAAAATACTGAAATTCGGGATTTCAGTATTTTGAGATTTCATAGTGAACCCATATATATATATATATATATATATATATATATATATATATATATATATATATATATATAAAACTATTAAAATATTGAGAGCAGCGGGTAAAGTCCAACAGCATGAACCACCACGGAGTCAAAATATAGAATAAAAATAAAATTTACTAATTCCAAACTTTATATATAAAACACATTTAGTGCTTTCGTCAATAATTAGACTGCTGGCATGAATCGAATTCACTTTTTTTACAATCAGAAACATGTCATTCAAACATATAGGGTTTGCATGTTTCATGCAAAATATGGACTTCTGAGACATTTTAATAATAAACTATATTTGGGTGTGGTACTACAAATCTCTTTATCCCCATTTTGCTTCTCTTTCCTAGTGTGTGTGTCTGTATATGAGTGTGTGTGTGTGTGTGTGTGTGTGTGTGTGTGTGTGTGTGTGTGTGTGTGTGTGTGTGTGTGTGTGTGTCTCTAAAAGCACAGCAGATTAAGACTATGAGCAACAGATGCTCTGCTTCACATGCTTCTTGGTTTGATGTCATCTTCCTACTGTACGAGTTTGAACAATTCACTTAACCAGGAAAGAGCTCTCAGGTAGTCCCTTATGCCGAGTGTGCTATCTAGTTAATAAATATGAGTAAAAACATTTTCCAGTAAATCACTGCTATGTTTGACCACTGCAATGATGAAGATCACTGTATTGCAGCCTTCATTCAGTATAAAAACATAAAACTAAATGCAGCTCACTTCAGTTCCCTGTCTACTACACTGTGGCGTATAGCATCATAACAATGTTTTCAGCTACACTGTAAATCTATTATCCAGAAATTCAAAGGACAGCATGTCATTTAAGTATAAAACTAAATTTAATGCTTTGACTGACTTAATCAGTTTCTCTTTTGTTTTTTCCCCCCATGACCGTCAAGTCTTTCCATGACTCCTCATCTTATCTTCTCTGTCATAAAACTGCAGCTAAGACAGAAAAAAGGAGTTCATTTTTTTTAACCAAGGAAGGCTCACTGTTACATTTTCTGGTCACTGCCAGGCTGATGATCCATATAAAACAGGTTCCATAATGCTATGCAAACTACTACAGCCTATGGCATTGTTAAATTTAAAGTGATGTGCTACAGATCTTTTTTTTTCATACAGGAATCATTGCAGTATACAGCTAAAGTCAATGCACTGCAATCTACATCAGATGGAATATATAAATCTACTAAAAGTGCCTGAGACCCAGCTGCTTAAATACCACTAACTTGCAACCAGAGACTTGAGTGTTTTGTACCTCCTATAGTTGGCTGCTCAAGCTTGAATTTGACTACATGTTCAGGCAACGTGTGGCAGCCATGAGGAGAGAGAGTGAGGCTGTGACACATCACCTGAACGCAGTAGTTTAAATCAGGCGAGGTTAGTGTGGCAGCTGTGAGAAAGGAATGGAAAAGGGATAGAAGTGTAGGGCAGAATTTTAGTTAGCTATCAAGAGGGGTATTTACGTTTAGTGAGAGGAAGCTTTAGTTTAGGGTTAGCATTAAGGTTAAGGAGGGTTCAGGACTTTAGGTTCAGTGGAGGAGGTACTGTGTTTTATGTTTAGGGAGTTAGAAGAGAGTTTTCAGATTAGGGAATAATCAGAGACTTTAGATTTAGGATACAGGAAGGGAGTATTAGATTTAGTGAGCAGGAGGGTAGTTTAGGGTTAAGGAGTAATCTGGAACTTTAGGTTTAGGGAGGAAGGAGTGGAGTTTTAGGTTTAAGGAGTAATCTAGATTTTTAGGTTTAGGGAAGAAGGAGTAGAGTTTTAAGTTTAAGGAGAAATCTAGAACTTTAGTGTAGGAAGGAGTGGAGTTTTAGGTTTAGAGATAGAAGATGAATTTTAAGTTTAGAGAGTGAAGAGTTATGGTAAGGGTTAGGGACTGGGTGGCAGTTTTGGGGTTAGAGTTAGGGTTCAAGTTGGGCTATGAAGTTCAGTACAAAGGGGTAGTTATAGGGTTAAGTAATTCACTAGCATCGAGTTAGTGGCAGCTAGTGCACTTGTCAGTTAGAGAAAGTGGCAGTGACCAAGAATGTCACAGGCTACTAGCATATGCGAGCTTGTTGTAGACCAACTATCTGTATATTAAATATATATGTATATCTGTATGTTTGTGTGTGCATGTGTTTTATATATAATTCCAGCAATTCATATACAGGACTATGATGTTCTTTAAATGTAAACTATTATTTACAGTAATTTTGAACTCTGTTTCTTCTGTGATACAGAAATCTTTCACCCAGATGGTAGACGATGTTTTGATAATACGTAATGAAAAGATATGGCCTTACAGCTTTATGAATTATTTTGTCTTGTTATCTTATCTTCATACAAATTGTGAAGTCAGTGCTTGTCATAAGCAATTATTTTCATTGTCACTACTACTTGTAGTAGAACTTTTTTTATCTGTAAACTTAGAAACAATGCAGCACTTGTAATGAATTGTATTTATCTATCTATTTATGCACACATGCATGCATGTATGTGCGTATGTATGCATTTATGTATGTATGTATGTGAACATGCCTGTAGGTAAGTAGGTATGCATGTATTTTGTTAAACGATTGGAACACTACTGATAGGCATACATTTTCAAGGGTGACACACTGCGCTCCCTATATTTGTGCCATCTGCTTCATTAAAGTAATGAGTGATTTCAGTATATGGATGCTTCTCTGCATGAAGTTACTCCCTAGGATTCAGAAGAGCTGTGGCCAAAACAGGCTGTTTCTGTGATCACAGAAAATGTGATTCAGGGACATGCTATCTGCAATGAGGAAATACCTAATTATCATCTGATTTGCATATTTTAGCTATAAAGCATTCTTTAGCTATGTCAGAAACCTAGGAGGAAACTCCCAGATATGCTCAGAATTAGTTCAAAATGATGTGAAGATTACTGATCCTACAGACATTGCCAACATACTGGCTGACAGGTTCAGTGCAAACTTCTCCCCACCCTCCCCGCCTAAAGAAGAGATATCTATACCAAATGATTGTAGCCCCCCAAACATCTCAAACGTTCAGGTGAGAACTGCTCTCTCCAAGGCAAAGAACACAGCATCCATGGGACCTGATGGTGTCCCCGGCTGTGTGCTCCATGAACTCAACGAGGAATTAAACCCACAGTTAGGACAGCTGTTTAATCTTAGTCTCACCTCTGGATACGCATCAGGAGTGGCGCACAGCGACTGTGGTCCCACTCCACAAAGGCGGTGCCTCCACCGACCCTGGAAATTACCGTCCCATTAGCTTGACAAGCCTGATCTGCAAAGCCATGGAAAGGATCATAATGGATCTCATAAATAAAGACATAGGGAATTTGCAGACTTTGGATCCAACCCAGTTTGGCTTTGTCAAAGGCAGATCATGCCTTTTAAACTTGGTTGACTTCTTGAAACAGTCACCAAGGCCATTGATGAGGGAAAGGCAGTCCATACAGCCTACCTAGACCTGGCGAAGGCTTTCGATACAATACCCCACTCGGGTATCATTGAAAAACTCATCAACTTAAATGTAAACCCATACATTACAAGATGGGTTGCAAACTGGCTGAGTGACAGAACCCACAGGGTCAGAGTTGCTGGCGCCATGTCAGACTCAAAGCCTGTCACAAGTGGTGTCCCACAGGGCTCAGTCCTGGGCCCACTCTTGTTTGGCATCTACTTTTCTGAAGTACAAGCAAACACAGGAGGGTTATGGCTGACAAAGTTTGCAGATGACTGCAAACTGGGCGCCGTAGTTGAGAACACATCCGACACAGATATCCTTCAGAAGGGTCTCACAGAAACGGATAACTGGTGCCAGGGCCATGGCCTCAAGTTAAATGCCAAGAAATGCATAGTCATACCCTTCGGGAAAAATAAGGTTACCCCTAGCTACCATATAGGTGGCAATCCCCTGAACACAGAAGAAGTTATTAGAGACCTGGGAACCCAGGTTGACAGTAGCCTGTCATTCGACACTCATATTGCTAAAGTAGTTAGGAAGACCTTCTACATTGCCCACCTTATCATGAAGGGATTCACATCTAGATCAAGGGAAGTCATAGTCTCCCTATACTCATCACTCATCAGACCAATGATCGAGTACAATGCCCCATTCGGAATGTATCTGACCCGACACTTGCAGCAGCTGGAGAGGCCACAAAAGTTCCTCACCAAAAGGATAAAGGGTCTCAAAAATCTGTCTTATGCTGCACGACTGAAAGAACTCCAGTTATATTCAGTTGCGTACAGCTTACTCAGAGGTGACCTATGCCTGACATACAAGGCCATGTCAAACCCAGATTTGATGAATATGCTTCAACTCAAAAAATCTAGATCCCTCAGAGCCACAAGGGCGGGTGACTTAAACCTTGACACGGTTATTAATAGGACGTGCTGGAGGGATAGATTCATCACCCAAAGACTCCCTATGCTGTGGAACAAAATCCCGGTTTATGTGAGGCAGAGCACCTTGCTGGCCTTGTTCAAGAGGAATCTTGACCAATGGATGGGAGATCGCAGATACACCCCAGGGGTTACCTCAGTGTCACTGCTCGACAGAGGCACAGCTAAATAATGGGCATAGTTTCTCCAAACTAAGGGTGGCGTAAGCCACAAAACTATGGCTAGGCTTATAAATGCCCTCGGGCAGATAGCCTAGTATGAACCTATGAACCTATGAACCTATGAACCTATATCTGTGAATTGCATTACATTTTGCACTTGAAAAGTCAAGGGCCTAAATCATAGACACTATACAGACCATCTCAAAGCCTTGCCCCTGTACTCAGTATCAAGGAAATATCTAAGAGGTGACCTCTCCTGCTCAAATAGAGCCTCAACAGACCCTATCCTGTCAGTTGTATTAATTATTACAACTTTACAAGTCTATTGATAGTGTATAAGGGATCTCAATCTCTTTTGTAACATAAACAGACAAGTTGGAAGGGTAGGTATGTTTCACAGAGAATACTTCTTCTGTGGAATCTTCTTCTATTCTACTTAAAGTGAAGAACTTCTCTTATCCATTCAAACATAATTTGGGTGAATGGAGGGGAAACTAAAAATTCTCCCCTAGATTAGCACCAGTGGATAGGGGCAACAAGTAAATGCCACAACATTTCCTTTTTATGCCTGCCTTTGGGTTATAACCAGGTAATACTAATACTGTAGATTTTATAACTATGGCAGTAAAGACAACACCAGAACAGATTACAGGTGTTGGAGTGCATGGACCACCAACATCAAATGTTTATGACCTAGAGGAATTCAAACATTTCTTCCATAAAATGTAAGAAGGACTTCCATTTATCAAAGACAGACTGGAATAATGTTGATTCTATGTCATTAGTAAGGACGTTAATTACAATGTATGTACAGGAACCACAATTGTTGTAAATTGTAAACTAACCTACCAAGGAACAGAAACTACTAGATACTGATTTGTTTTTGAGGAGATGATTGCCACGTTTGGCCACATTTGATGTTCTCAGTAATTCTGCCCAACTAAAAGCTGAACTTGTGTATAGATGATTCATACCAGACTGCAATGGAGTGAAATAGTTGCTATATATAACTAACTGGAGTGATGCATTAAGTGTAAAGATAGCAGAAGGAATGTGCCAAGTTTAGTAAAGAAATAATTTAATCTAAAAATTTAAGATAGCATTTAGCATGAGTATCTAGACTCTTAAGTTCAGGAGAATGCATTTCTATTAGAACAAAATAATTAAGATGTGAGAGAAAATATATAAGAAAAGGAAATTAGGTGGAACTGTTTTATTTATCTATATATAATTTATCTATTTACATTTGTTTACTGGGGTAATACACTGATCAGTGCTGACCAATTTCAGGCACAACTCAGGTGAAAAGTCATTTCACAGAATATAACAGAAGAATTTACAGCAAATGCTGAAATAAGTAAACCAGATAGACAAATTAAAATAGCATGAAACAAGAACAGGGAAAAATGGAAAGAAAATGTATATAAATGCTATATAGAGAATAATAGGAATATAGGAAATCGTTTTATTTCATATAAAATATAGTGGGAGTAAAGGCATGCAACTAGATAGGCGGTTGGCATATTCTAGAATGTAATCTCAAACACAGCAGACTAGATATATTTATACAATTTTAAGTAAACCAATTTGGCTCTACAAAGGGGGATGTATTTTGTGTTAGTGACAACCATGTAACTTCAGATACTGAAATTAAATTTTAATTATGTTACAAAATTACTATGCCTACTGTCCCCTAGTAAAGCATGGAGCAGAGACAAAATTAGTAACAGTGACCTGAGAGCATTTCATTGTGAGCATATTGTACCGTAACATCTGTTATTCACTAGGTCCTTTAAGTAAGGAGAGATTTCTCAAGATTGGAGATGTACTTGTTAAGCCCATCTATTCATGAAATGGGAAAAGGAAAAACTCAGAATCGTACAGACCATATGTCTCTTTTCCTGCTGTGGAAAAATAATGGATAAGCTTATTCTGGACAAATTATTGTTAGAATTGTAAAGGTATGGACTTGAAATCATGTATCAATATGTATATATTCTATAACTGTCTGTAACATGATTTTCTACAATAATATAATAACTATAAATGAAAACAATGCTATCTAATGTAATTTATACAAAGCCTGTTTTCAGATTTTGATAAGGTCTCAGACAAAACATTGACCAATGAATTAGAACACCTAGGTATGAATATAATCTTGGTAAGATGTACAGTTACATGGCTTACAAACAGGACATGACAATTATCAGTTTATTTATTTTTTTATCCTTGGATGACCAGGTAATCACACCAGGGCATCGGGGCACTTCCCCTACTTGCAGTGCACAGGGACACTATTGTTGGTGGTGGGTCCAAATTCCTGTTTCTGTTCTGGGTGTGTAGGCAGCTTGGAGAAACAGAAGGAAGTATGGTGAGTGTGTCCGAGGAGAAGGTTGTATCTGAGAAGGAGAATGCCAACATGGAGGTAGTGGAGCATTTATGAGAAAGGCAGTTAAGTGAAACAGAAGTGGAGAGGTCATCCATATCGGGAGAGTGGGGAGGAATGAAGGAGGTGAAGGAGCAGAATGTTGTTGGACCTGTACTAGATTTGGGAATCTTTATTCCAGGAGAGGTTGTTCGAGAGAGATGGAGAGAGTCAGTCTCCAATCGAGAGGGTTGTGTGATGTTTATTTAAGAGATGTGTTAAACAAAAGTGAATCAGAGAGTGAAGTGGCAGCTTCATGGGGTGAAATAATAGACAGAATACAAGAGGAGGCAGTGAAAGCAATATATGTTTACTGTCCAGTTTCATAATTAAGTTGAAAAAGAAATATTGAAATATTATTTAAGGACTGTAGGTAAAGAAGTGATGGACATTACAGAAATGTATGGTGATAGAGGACTATGGGGGATGGGACTGTGGAGTGATTTTGAAAATAAAAAATAAGAAACTTATGCACATTTCAAATGTAATAAATGGAAATGTAAATATATGATATGTTAAATGTAGGGGACAATCTAAACATGGTATTTTTGTGGAAAAGACAATTTTTGATTACCAATTCTGATAAAAGAAAATGCTTTATTTGTGGGAAGCCTGGGCATGAAGCTAAAAAGTGTGAAATTATATGTCAGAAATGTGGGAAAATGGGATATGTATGGAGGAATTGTGAAGAAAATGTTGAAGTTAAAGAACATGAACAAACAGGTGAATCTGTAGATAGGAGTATAGAAAAAGAATGTTTAACGTATTGATAATACAGAAAAAATAGTAGATAAAAAAGATGAAAATGATGAAGTGGAAAAATTGGTACAAGAAACAAGTGCAGATAAAAACGTCAATTGGAGAGTGGTGCAAGATAAAAAGAACTCTATATAGAAGAGAGTGGAAGACAGAAAAAAAAAGTTTAAAAGTATAGTCATGAAGGAATATAAAAAGGTAAAGGTAAAGGGTAAATGAAAGGTAAAAGTAACACTTTACTAACAGAAGACTGAGAATCTTCGTGATAAATGTTAATAGTATAAAGAACATTAATAGGAATTTTAGAAAGCTGTGCATTAATTGATATACATATAATTATATTAGAATATATATAAATGTTAACAGAAGAAGAAAGGTTACCAATAGAAAAATTATGGGGTGGGAATATTATTTGGAATATGGGGAAAGATGCATGCTCATGTATTGCAAAGTTATGCAATGAGGCAATAAAAGTTTTAGATTATACTATAGCAAGAACAATAGTAATAGATATAAGAACAAGAAAAGATCTCAATAGAATTATTACAATTCATGCGTATGTTATGATGAAAGAAAGAGAAGCAATGTTTAAAATGATTCTGAACTATATAGGAGTAAATATGGAAATAGTATCAGTGGGAGAATTTAATTGTGATTTAAGAAGGAACAAAAAAATAGGAAGTGATTATAAGAAAGCATATCAAATAATGTAAAGTGGAAAGTTATGTGTCTACACACACACACATATGTGTGTGTGTGTGTGTGTATATATATATATATATATATATATATATATATATATATATATATATATATATAGGTTTGCCATCAAAATGTTGAAAGACAGGTACGTGAACCTGGAAAGTTGAATGTCACTCTTCCAAGGTTTCGTAATGTCAGTTTTTAAATGTTTGAATCCACAACAGCGAATGCACACTAGCATTCGCTGTTGTGGATTTGTCGTTTTGAATGGAGATTGCACTATAGTGGGGATTGGGAAATTTACCATTATCTTCCTGTAGTGTAATCTCTGAGTTTGTATATATATAAGTGGAAGGGGGTGTGGGGGTGCAGGGAATAACCCGGAAGTCCAGGTAGTTTCAGTAAAGTCAATATTGCTGACTTGTCAGCTTTCCTAAATTACCACTTTCAATTATGTGATCGTTTCAAATTTGGATTTTAAAGTTGGGTAAGTAATCACTCGCACAAGTGTGCTGCGAGATTTTGATGGTTAACCATATATATATATATGTATATATATATATATATATATATATATATATATGTGTGTGTGTGTGTATGTGTGTGTGTGTGTGTGTGTGTGTGTGTGTATATATATATATATATATATATATGTGTGTGTATATATAAATATATATATATATATATATATATATATATATATATATATATATATATATATATATATATATATGAATATGGCATGAGAGACACTGGACTTATAAAAGAAATTTGATGAAAATGGAAATTGATTATTTGGTATTTTACAATGACTGGCCATTAATATACAAAAAGGAACATGTTAACTAGTCAGTCCAGCCAGTGTGCCCATTGTAAATCCAAGAATATACCAATGGAAAAAGGTCCAGTTGCCCAGACTTTATTGCATAAATATATCTGATAAAAATGTTACTTTTCGTTCATTTTTTTTTAAATAAATTTACAAAACCAAAGAGCTCAAATGAACAACAGAGATGGCACAGTGAAAAATAAAAGGATAAACAAGTACATTATGCAAAATTACAGAAACGTACCTGATTATCCTTTTATTTTCTGTGTCCCATCTCTCCCAAATATTAAAAGTCTCCAGGTTTTGTTTGCTCTTAATAAAGCAAAAAAAAAAAAAAACGGAGATCTTACTTTCTCTGTTGCTTCCTTTGCACAGCACCGATGTACTGCTTAAGCATGGAAATGCATGTGCAGTACATCAAGAAAGCCCCAGGATACTGCAGAAAACACGAAAGAGCACCATGGTGCCATTATACAAAGACATTATTTAAGAGATGTAAGGATTGTTTTTCTTAAATAATGTCATTGCATAATAGCAATAACAGACTCCATGGTGTGGTATATTTAAGATTTACCCACATTTGACTTTATTCAATCACTCAGGCTTCGCCCTCATGATTAAATCACACCAAACAATGGTAAACTTTCAATATATCACATCGACATCATCGGTTATTGCTGTAATATCTGATAGCTTAAAAAAAGTGAAAAAAGGAATAAAGGAAACAGGATTTTCAGATCATTTAGCTTTATGGATAGAAGTGCAAGAAAAGGAAGGATATATAAGATTGGATAAAGGTATTAAGAAAGTCAGTGAAGCAGATGTAGATTTATTTAGCACTTGTTTACTGGGAAAGTCCAACTGGGACAGAGTCCATTTTCAGTGGATGCCCAGGGAGAATGCTGCAGATGCATGTCTTTGGAATGTAGGATGAAACCACAGCACCCAGAGGAAACCCACTCAAATGCAGGGAAGACATGCAGACTCCACACAAAAGGCACCCCAGCTGAGAATAAAACCAGAGAACCTCTTGCTGTGAGGCGACAATGCTAACTGCTGCAGCACTACACCAGCTGAATTGGATTAATTGGTGGATAAGTTTTAAATTAAAAATATAAAAGGTGTTTTTTGCAATATTTAGTTATGAGAAAGAGGAAAGGAAAAGCAAAATATAAATGACTAAGACAGGACATGTTTAAAGATATAATAGAAAACAGGATAATTATTTCTGAAAAGAAGAAGCTATATGAAAATGTTGTATAAGCAAAGATATTTTTTACAGGGAAGAAAAGAAGAGATGGCACCATATTTAAACACGATTGCTAGAGAAAATGAGAGAATAATAAAGAATATTGAAGGAGAGAGAATGAATACACAAAAAGAAATACTTGAGGTAATAAGGAAGTATACAGAGAATATATTTACAAAAAGAGATCTAGAAGGAAAGCAGAAATGGAAATTTGAAGTTAAATTAAGTAGATAATCAGGATATGGAAGTATAGGAGAATTTAATTTTAAAGGAACTGGATATTTTAAATGCTATGGGAATAGATGGCATATCGTATGTATTATAATATGGAAGAATGGTACAAAGTGTTCATAGGTTCATAGGTTCATACTAGGCTATCTGCCCTAGGGCATTTATAAGCCTAGCCAGAGTGTGTGTGGCTTTCACCACCCCTTAGGATGAGAATACTATACCCATTAGTTTGCTGTGCCTCTGTCCAGCAGTGATACAGAGATGATTCCCGGGGTAAACCTACGATCTCCCATCCACTCGTCAAGATTTCTCTTGAACAGAGTCAGTGAGGGGCTCTGCCTCACATGGACTGGGATTCTGTTCCATAGTGTAGGGAGTCTCTGGGTGATGAATCTGTCCCTCCAGCACGTCCTATTTATATCCGTGTTGAGGTTTAAGTCTCTTGCTCTCGTGGCTCTGGTGGATTTGGATTTTTTGAGGTGGAGCATGTCCATTAATTCCGGGTTGGACATGGCCTTGTATGTCAGGCACAGATCACCTCTGAGCAGGCGGTATGCGACTGAATAGAGCTGGAGTTTCTTCAGTCGGGCATTGTATGACATATGTTTGAGCCCCTTTATCCTTTTGGGGTCTTTCCAACTGCTGCAGGTGTCGGGTAAGGTACATTCCGAATGGGGCGTTGTACTCAATCATTGGTCTGATAAGTGAAGAGTACAGGGGTACAATGACCTCTCCTGATCTGGATGTGAATCCCTTCATGATCAGGTGGGCAATGTAGAAGGTCTTCCTAACCACTTTGGCAATGTGAGTGTCAAAAGAGAGGTTACTGTCAACTTGGGTCCCCAGGTCCCTGATAACTTCTTCCATGTTTAATGGATTACCACCTATGTGGTAATTAGGGGTTACCTTGTTTTTCCCAAAGGGTATGACTATACATTTTTTGGCATCTAGCTTAAGGCCATGGCTCTGGCACCAGTTATCCATTTCTATGAGACCTTTCTGGAGGATTTCTGTGTCTGATGGAGTGTCAATTATGGTGCCCAGTTTGCAGTCATCTGCAAATTTTGTCAGCCACAATCCCCCTATGTTTGCCTGCAGTTCAGAAAAATAAATGCCGAACAAGAGGGGGCCCAGGACTGAGCCCTGTGGGACACCGCTCGTGACCGGCTTAGAGTCTGACATGGCACCAGCAACTCTAACCCTGTGTGTTCTATCCTTGAGCCAGTTTGCAACCCATCTTGTGACATATGGGTTTACATCTAAGCTGGTGAGCTTTTCTATGATGCCCGAGTGGGGTATTGTGTCGAATGCTTTGCTAGGTCAAGGTAGGCTGTGTGAACTGCCTTACCTCATCAATGGCCTTAGTGACTGTTTGAAAAGTCGACCAAGTTCAAGAGGCAGGATCTGCCCTTGACAAAGCCAAATTGGGTAGGATCCAGTGTCTGTAGGTCCCCAATGTCTTTATTTATGAGTTCCATTATGATCCTCTCCATAGCTTTGCAGACAAGGCTCCTGAAGCTTATGGGCGGTAATTTCCAGGGTCCGTAGAAGCACCGCCTTTGTGGAGTGGGACCACAGTTGCCGTATGCCATTCTTTGGTGTATCCTGTAGTAAGGCTAAGATTAAACAGCAGCCTTATGTGTGGGTTTAGTTCCTCATTGAGTTCATGTAGCACACAGCCGGAGACACCGTCCGGTCCCATTGATGCTGTGTTTTTGCTTTAGAGAGAGCAGCTCTCACCTGGGCATCTGAGATGTTTGGGAGGCTAGACTCTGGTGGGATAGATATTTCTCCTTTGGGGAGGAGAAATTTGCACTGAACCTGTCTGCCAGTATGTTGGCAATGTCTGTGGGTTCAGTGATTTTTATCATTTTGGACTAATTCTGAGCATATCTGGGAGTTTCCACCCAGGTTTCTAACATAGCTAAAGAAGTCTTTATGATTGTCTTTTGTGTCATTAGCGATTTTTCTCTCAAAGTTGGCCTTGGATGATTTTATGAGTGATCGTAGTTTTTGCTAGTATTGATCAGAGATGCCTTCCCATTTAGGGATTTTGCTCTGTCATGTAGTAGCTTTCTCCTCTTGTTGTAGAGTTTGTTTATGGCTGGAGTCCACCAGACCGGGCGCCTGCCTTTGGTGGAAAAGGTCTTGATTTTATTAGGGATTGCTTGATCCATACATTCCTGGAGGTGCTCGTAGAAGGCATTTATAAGGGTTTCAGCAGCGTGGGTTGTGGTTTCCACTGGCTGGGGGCCTTGAAGGATACCACTCCAGTCTTAAGAAGTGTGAAGTTTGCTTTTGAGAAGTTCTTCACTGTGGTCTTTTGCTGGGGTGGGGGGCGGGATGTGGATCTCCAGTGAGATTAATTTATGGTCTGATCTCACCAATGAGGGATATACTTCGTGTGGAGCATTTTGTCCCCATGTTTGTGATGATCAGGTCTAGTATATTTTCTCCTCTTGTGGGAATGGTGACTAGTTGTTCCATAGCATTTGAGTTTATGAACTCAAGGAACCTTTGGGCTAGGGTGTTGGGGCTTGAGTAATGTTCCCAGTCTATGTTTGGGTAGTTGAAGTCACCCAATATGATGGTGTTTGGAGAGACATTTATACTCTCCAGTGTCTTCAGGAAGGCTGTGTGGGTTTCCTGAGTTTGAGAAGGTGGTCTGTAGCATGTTACAAACTGTAGGGCAGTTTTACTTATGGTTAATTGCACCTGGATGGTCTCCGATGCTTCGTGCGTTGCCACTAACCTGGAGGTGTGGGTATCCTTTATGAATATGGATACTCCCCCTCCTTTTGTAGTTCGGTCCGGATTATGGGGCCGGAACGCATGATATGAGGTATAACCTGTTAGTGCTGGGGTGCTCTCAGGAGCCTTGAACCAGGTTTCAGTCACAGCACAAACATCGATGTTCTCCATATTGAGGAGGGCTTGAGGCGTGCATTTTGAGGTTTAGACTTCTGGCATTGAGCAGTATTACCCTTCGTTTTTCTCCATTTTTTGTTTTCTAGGGCGGTAGGTTTATCATTTGAGCCTTGCCTAAAAAGGCACTATGGGGTGGCAAGAGCCTTTGCCAATATTCGGAAGCCCAGGGTGACAGGTGCAAGCCGCCCTTGAAGCAGCGTGGCTTGTCAAGCATGTCATCCCAGGCAGACAGACATTGGATCCCCTTAGAATGACACCAGTAATTAAGCCAATTATTAAAGCTGATCATTTTGTCTCTGTATTGTGGCATCATTCTTGGTGAGGGTAGGATACTGCTCAGGGTCAGGGTCATACCAGCCTGGGCTACATAATCTGAGAGCTCCTCTATGTCTCTTTTCATGTAGTCCAGGAGGTGCGTCTCAGGTCGTTCACACCGGCATGGACAATGACTGAGTCATACTTGTACTTGCTGTGGAGTGACCTGAGTGCTTGTGTTATGTGGCGGATTCTAGCGCCTGACAGGCAGCTAACTGTGATCTTTTCCTTGTTCAGTCTGGTGAGTGGGACGTCAGTGTGTCTGACTATGGAGTCACCTATAACAAGTGTGTCTGGCATTGTGTTTGGCCTTAAGGGCTGTGACTGCTTAGCACACTGACTTTGAGAACTATGTGTTGCATGTCTTATGTCTTGAGGTCGCAGTTGCTTGGGTGTCTGCTTTGGAGGCCTCTGTAGTTTTGGTAGATTTTTGATCAGTGCCTCCGAGTATGTCTTTGTGTGTTTATGTGTTTGTTTTGCAGTTGTGATAGTTCTATGTGAAACTGGGTTTGTGATGTGCGTGGTTTCCTTCTCCTCCTGTCTGGTCTTGCCAGTCCTGAGTTGAGAGAGCTCAGCCTCCAGTTTGGCTATATAGTTGCATCTCTCACATGTATTTGTGTTTTGTGGGAGAAGGAGTGGGTTGTCTGTGTACATGAGGCAATTGTAACATTGCCTCAAGATGCCCAGATTCACCAGCTGAACAGGAGAGGACGCTAGCAACTGACCCTTCGACATGCTAGAAAAAGTGAAAAAGTTTGCTGTGTAACTAAGTCAGAAGGGACCTATAGGGAAATGGGTACTCAAGGGGATTATATATATTAAATTGTAAAAACAGTAATCTGTAAAAATAATAAAAAAAAATCAAGATGATACTTATATTTTGTAGGTCAGCTGCAGTCCAGTCACAACTTCTAATGTCTGCACTGTGTGCAAAAGACAGAAACTTTTTTTTTTTTACAAGAACACAAAAGAACAAGCCCCCACTAGCCAAGAGATAATTACACAGAGGAAATGTTTCAGTTTACACAATAGCCTACAAGACAGCAAGCACTAGAGACAAATGAAAGTTTTTAAACAGATAAGGATTTGTGAAGATACTGAATAGACAATGTGCTTTATATATATTAAATTGTAAAAACAGTAATCTGTAAAAATAATAAAAAAATCAAGATGATACTTATATTTTGTAGCTCAGCTGCAGTCACAACTTCTCTAGTCTGCACTGTGTGCAAAAGACAGAAACTTTTTTTTTTTTTTTTTTACAAGAACACAAAAAAAACAGCCCCCACTAGCCAAGAGATAATTACACAGAGGAAATGTTTCAGTTTACACAATAGCCTACAAGACAGCAAGCAATGAGGTATTGAATGAATGGTTAAAAAAGGAATAGTGGATAAAGAAATCTTACTGAAGTTATGAAATGTATATGGAAAAAAATGGAGACAAACAGATTATAAATAACTGGAGACCGATAGTATTGAACAA